>NW_027249335.1:227500-257949 GCF_030848795.1 Temnothorax nylanderi | reverse complement strand
CGTGATGAATAATATCATTATTAATTGCCGTGACAGATTTCGTGATCTATTTATAGACTTTACGATAAGTGACTTCGCGTATGTTGGAACAGCTATGAAAAATGAGAAGTAACGAATTAACGACGGACGCTAGATCGATATTGTTTGACAGATATAAAGGCGTGCTATTTCAATTGTGGAAAGGACAATAAAATTGTACAAACGTAAATATTATCTAATCTCTGTCAATATCTTGATACGAAATGTATGATATAATTTATAGAAGCATCCCAGTATACGTGCATTCCTCCTGAAGATTGCTGGACTTGTACGAAGCCAACTTTGATCTCATCAGATCAGATGGATAAACTGCAAGATATTCAGTTCACCGATTGTTCTGAGATTTGGAGGCTAGCAGTTACTTCATGGTTGAGGATTCTCCAAAGATCACTTGTGGTAATTTTAGAGTTTGGCCATTAAACACCAGGTACTTTAATGCGCATAGTCACGGCAGTTAGGTCAAGTAAACGAAACCAAGCAAAGCCGCATTCTGCCGTAAAGATCATCATACCCAAATATTTACAGCGCGTCTGTTGAATGTCTCATTACACTTGATCGTTATATCGACATACAGGTCTTCAATATAATCTAGATATTATGGTCAAAGGCTAAAGGAAACTAACATTTCTAATTAATAAGATATGAAAAGTATCAAATATCTAATGTCTTTTATTGTTATAGCTCACGGCGCGGAGTTATTCAACAATTTAATCGACTCTAATCTACTGCGGCTAGAAGTTTACTTAGATTGCAGCGACTTCGGAAATAAAGCTGAACGAATTCTATACAAATCTATGAAACGATTGTGTTTCCATAAATGACGATGAGGTGCGTGCCTTCTTTTCTACCACTAACAAAAGTTTTCACGAAAATTTAGATACTCTCATCATGTTTCGAAATCGTTAAAGCGACGATTTGAAATAAGCGCCGTAACATCGGCTCAGACGTCGCGAGCGCGATCGGGAAAGGCGCGACAGTCAACGAGCGCGGCAACGGTCAAGCACCGGCCCTAGCAACCATTATTATTCTTCGTCTCCTTTGTGTTTTTGCCTGAGCTTTTCATTCTCACGAGTTTTATTAGTCATTAATATCGAGAAAAGATAGTAACGCGAGACGGGTTGAGTGCGCGTATCGTCGCCAAGAAAGCTTCCTTCACAGTTACCTGAAGAATTGCATCTTGGAGCGAGGAGTTACTAAAATCTTGAAAAGCCTCAGAGTTCTGACGTGGTTTGCTCCCGTCCTCTTCCAAAGGCCTCACAAGGCCGGACGGGACGCTTTGATGTTAATCACTCCCTACGGATACGTAAACGAGACGCCCGAAAGTTTGAACGTCGTCGCTTCTACCTCGAGAGAGGCTTCAGGTTTGATTACCCGATTCGATTGCCGTGGTATTTCAAGAAATGCATTGTCGCTATTCTCGCCATTATCTTACCGCGCGACTACGTAAAGTTCGGTTTGACATCCTCGTTATTTGTGCATTTCGTGAGCAGTCACTTTCGATTTCCTTCTATTGCGTGTATTCGTAGTCGGTTGTGACATTGTTAATTTTCTCGTTTTAATCTCCGCGGTATTACGTGCAGTACTTGTACAATCATTCTCGCCATTTTAACGTTACGCGCCCACGTGATATGTTCGACATTGATTTAACTCTTGATACGATATCCGCATTACAATGTATACGTTTGTGTCGAGTGACCCGGTATTTTCCTTATGTGTACGTGCATTGTTTCTTTTTGACATTGTTCCTGTGGAGCGTTTCCGATAATTCATCTATTACGAGAAGTGCTCCAAAAAATACGAGTTTACCGCTTGGCACACGGCTGCCGGGGCACACGGCTGCCCGAGTTTACCGCTTGGCACACGGCTGCCGGGGCACACGGCTGCCCGAGTTTACCGCTTGGCACACGGCTGCCGGGGCACACGGCTGCCCGAGTTTACCGCTTGGCACACGGCTGCCGGGGCACACGGCTGCCCGAGTTTACCGCTTGGCACACGGCTGCCGGGGCACACGGCTGCCCGAGTTTACCGCTTGGCACACGGCTGCCGGGGCACACGGCTGCCCGAGTTTACCGCTTGGCACACGGCTGTCGGGGCACACGGCTGCCCGAGTTTACCGCGTGGCACACGGCTGCCGGGGCACACGGCTGCCCGAGTTTACCGCTTGGCACACGGCTGCCGGGGCACACGGCTGCCCGAGTTTACCGCTTGGCACACGGCTGCCGGGGCACACTGCTGCCCGAGTTTACCGCGTGGCACACGGCTGCCGGGGAGATTTCTGAGGACTGTATGATACACCGCAACTATTGTTTACGCTACTTTGATCTGATAACCGCGACTGATGACTTACGTGATACCCACGACTGATTGATACACCGCGACTGAGATTACCGCTATCCCATGATAACCGCTCAGCTCAACGACATCATCTGCGCGCTAGACATCTTTGATCTGCGCGCCATTCATCCTTGCGTTCTACGTTCCTGTTTTCCTGCGACCTGCGCGCTAGACATCTTTGATCTGCGCGCCATTCATCCTTGCGTTCTACGTTCCTGTTTTCCTGCGACCTGCGCGCTAGACATCTTTGATCTGCGCGCCATTCATCCTTGCGTTCTACGTTCCTGTTTTCCTGCGACCTGCGTGCTAGACATCTTTGATCTGCGCGCCATTCATCCTTGCGTTCTACGTTCCTGATTTCCTGCGACCTGCGCGTTAGACATCCTTGCTCTGCGCGCCATTCATCCTTGCGTTCTACGTTCCTGTAGTTCCTGTGACCTGCGCGCTAGACATCCTTGCTCTGCGCGCCATTAATCCTTGCGTTCTACGTTCCTGTCATCCTTGCGATCTACGAGCTTGTCATCCTTGTCAACCGTTACCATTCCTGATTCCTAATTTTACTCGGCGCAACACGAATCAGATCTTCACAAAACACATCACATTTCTGGATTTTTCTTTTCAGATTACATTTATATAGCAAAAAAATTAAGGAAACGATTGAAATGCTGAACATCCGCGAGTGTCTGATATCAGAATGGAGTGCTCGTAATAATCGGTTAGTAATAAGTAGGTATTGTTCCGTAATAATTTAATTATTAGCAAAATAAATAAAAGAACTGGACGATGATACCTTTATGTCATCATCATATTCTCTCCATTTCCGAATTAGATAACAAAGGGTTTTCCTATAATACTTATAAGTAGCAAGACTGCACCCACGCGTGAGACGCTATATAGTGTCTTCGGAGCCGATATGTTCATTGCCACAATTGTCGAACAACGTGTATGACAGATTCCGTGATTTTGCGGCAGAAACCCGTACGCATTTTGTCCTAGAACTTATATCAATTAGAATATGTATACGTACTGGACAATTAAGAATAGGTAGTATTAAGTGGCATGATTGCATGGATGGTATGAGGATGTTAAGTTTTTAAACCAAGTTTCTTCAAATCTACTTCTTGGCATGTAAGTTGAAGTTAATAAGTTATTATTATTAGGAGACAATGCTATAAGTCATCGAAAGTGCCACGCGTTCGCTCCGGCCGCGAGAGATCTTTGATCCATTATTATTGCAAAGACGACTAATGAGCGCCGCGCAATCACGGAGGGAAGTGAAACGAGGCTTGATAAGCGTAACTCGTTACAGCCGGTTTTACGATAATATTACATAGCTCTGCGGAGGAGGGTAGTGGGGAGACGTAGTGGACGAGTTGGCCCGGAGTGGAGAGGAGTAAGAAAAGGGTTTTGAGAGAAGGTAAAGAGTAAGGGAAGATGAAGTAAGGTGCGGAGCTTGTTAAGGAGGTTCGGAGGAAGCCGTGAAAGTGGAGGAGAAGTCGAGGATAGCGTGGTTGAAGAGTAGTGATGAGAGAAAGTAAGGGAACGCTTGAGAGGTTAGGATGAGAAGCAGAAAGATAAAGGGGCCAGGTTACACGATGAGGAAGCTGAGCGAGTTGGCAGCATGGAGTTTCGATCGAGCGATCGATCGACCTGTCGCGAGACAGAGGGATTGTCGATGGTGGCGCGGCAGGTGCGAAACGGAGCAGGGAGTCATCGAGACGGGTCGATGGATCGAACGATCGAAGGGGCCGGCCATATAGACAGATGATAGAAGGAGAAGGAGAGAAAGCGACGAGGAAGGGAGTAGATTAAGGGTGAAGATGGACGAGGATAAATTGGTGGATACGAAGAGGGTAAGAGAGAGAGAGGAGAAAGAAAGGAGAAAGGAGAGGAGAGAGGAGAAATGTAGGAGTTTGAAGGGGACGGAGGAGAGTCTGTTCGGAAGGGTTAAAGGTAAAGGCGGAGGTGAAAGAGGTAAGCGAGGAGAGAGGAGAAATGGAGGAGTTAGAAGGGGACGGAGGAGGACGAGATTACGGAAAGGATGGAGGAGAGTCTGTTTGGAAGGGTTAAAGGTAAAGGCGGAGGTGAAAAAGAGTGAAGGTGGAATAAGGAGCGAAGGCGGCGAGCGAGAGGATGGAAAGAGACGGAAGGAAAAGGGAAGAGCAGTGGCAGAAAGGAAGGAAGTAAAGAGGTGGCTGAAGCAAGGGAGGCGGAAGGAGACGGCCGGATGGAAGACAAAGGGAGGGGAAATGAAATATAAGGTCGCAAGAGAAGATGATGTTATAACACAGTTTATTTTCAGAGAGAAGGTGGAATAAGGAGTGAAGGCGGCGAGCGAGAGGAGGGAGAGAGACGGAAGGAAAGGGGAAGAGCATTGGCAGAAAGAAGGGTAGCAAAGAGGTGGTTGAAGTAAGGGAGGCGGAAGGAGATGGACGGATGGAAGACGAAGGGAGGTGAAATAAAATGTAAGGTCGCAAAGGAGGGGAAAGGAATTGTAAGGTCGTGTGGAGAAGGAGATCACGAGAAGGATGGAGGAGAAACGGACGAGGACGAAGTTCAGGGGAAGAAAGGAGGAGAGAAGGTAGAATAAAATAGAGGGGTGTGGTGAGCGTGAGGAGGGTGAGAGACGGAGGGAAAGGAGAGCAGTGGTGGATAGGAGGGAAGCGGAGAGGTGGCTGAGGGAAACGGACGAGGACAGGGAACAGTTGAGACAGGAAGGAGGAAGGCGAAGGTACGCGGAATCGGAGGAAGCAGAAGAAGATAAACAGAGGGATGAAGGAAGAGGGGGGAGGGAGAGGGAAATAGAATGAATTGTAAGGTCGCATATGGCCAGGGCGTGTAAGGGAGTGATTTGTAAGAGGTTTGGGTACGTTCCTCATAAAAAAAAACGCCTTGTAAACCTTACGGGGATACACAATAAATCTACATACATACATACATACATACAAGTTATTATTATTATTATTATTATTACATGCTGGTAATTAATGTAGGACGACAAGAGGAAGAGATGACTCGCAGAGTAACTGGCACAAAGCACATATCTCAAAAGAAAACGAAGCGACTGGAAGATCTATAATATTTAGACCACCATGCGATATTCTCTTCTTAGGCTCCTTCATGGAAGCACGGGACCACGCGAAAACTTTAAATCGTTGGCTGCTCGTCAATGTTCAGGATCCACAGGAATTTTGTTGTCAGATTCTCAATAGAGACGTGTGGTCCAACGAGCATATCCAAGAAATTGTGAAGGATCACTTTATCTTGTGGCAAGTATGTCATGTCACCTGCGAATATCATGTCACTTTCTATAGTTGACGTTCTGATTCATCGAATTACATTTGTTGCTTTTAATTTTAGGTCTTGTCTAACACTTCGGACGGGAAAAGTTATATAGATTTTTACAAAGTGGTGGCATATCCTTATTTGGCGATTGTAGATCCTAGAACAGGAGAATGTATGAAAACTTACAAAAATATTACTGTGGACAGTCTGATATCTGATTTAAATGATGCATTAAGCACACATGCATCTTCCGAAAGTTCACAAGTTACATCTGACTCTTCCAAGGATTGGAATAGTTTTCCTACGAAAACGCCGCCAAAACGAAATAATATAACTGATCAAATAAAATTAGAGAAAGTTAGTATTTAAATTTTACATTTTAAAATATGGTTTAGCGTAATGCAAAAAAACCAAAAATCTTTAATTTTAGTATTATATGTAGATAATCGCGTTAGCAAAATATTAAGTATTATTTCGGATAGGTATTATTCTCGTAAGGAAAGTTTCATATTAGGAAATAAGAACCTTTAGTTAAGTGTATGTCACGCGCAATAAATTTTACAATGACCGTTGAACGCCTATTTTTCTTACGTCTTACGTTTTTCAGCTAATGCACAACGAGCTGATATACTTACATTTAGAATTACTCACATTTAGATTATTGGAGCATTTAAAACGTTGTGTCTGGAGGAGCAGCTTATTTGTTTACTTTTCTAAACGCGAGATGCATTCCATTTATCGCTCCTGTTTCGCGGGCTGCTTCTCGTTCCCGTAAAACAGATTGCGTGCGACGACGAAGTGTTTGGCTCGCGTACGTTGGAGTCAATTTGTGATACCAATTGTGTATTTGTGCAATACGTATCAACAGCTCAATGAATTTTGCTTTGTCTTCTCGTTTTGTAATAGGTATGTTTCGTCGAGAGGATGACATGTAGTCAGGTTTTCAATAGTGACGGCGGAAAGAATAATATATAATATGCGCTGTCGTGCGAATAAGTGTCATATTGTCTATACAGGAAGATGTTTCAATGCTATGCTTACCGATATTACGTCTCTATTGGTTCTCCATATATACAGAATATCCCATAATATGTTTTTTTTTCTTGAAAAATATATTATGTACAGACATGTGCACATACGTATGTAACATGATATATGTATACTTATGTACATATGTGTGTGTACATCTATGTATACTAAAGGATGGTCTGTATATGGAAAGACTATATAATTTTGTAACATAATACAACACATAAGATACTTTTCCTTCGCCAGTGATTAATAAATCAAACAAAATCCTTTACTTCAACCAAACTGGAAGTCTTTATTTAAAAAGCACAAAGACTGCCAGTTTGGTTGAAGTAAAGGATTTTGTTTGATAATACAACACGTATTGAAACATCCACGGACAATATGATGCCTTCCCTTGCCATATATGTGTCATTCGTACAATTATAACTTGCCGCTTACTGTAAATGCGCTGCAACTACGTTATAAAGTCCATTCTAATTATTTTCTATCCGAAATATCGAGATTACTGTCTGACATAACTTACAAGATAATTGTTCGCACTGTAAGAATTGTTTGTCTTAATGTATTATTCAATTGAAAATGTATTCACGAGATATTTGAACGATTGCAGTGTTCTCGAATTTTAAATCACGCTTAATTTGTAAGTACATTTTTCTGTGCAAACGATAACTTACGAGTGAGGACTCAGATTTTTAAATCTTTCCAACAAGTCGTGTGACTATAATACATTTTCCTATCCTTTTGTTCTAAATAAGCGTCATTAGATACACGACATGTAAAAAAATGCATACTTTCCTATTTCTTTTTTGTTTACTTATGTGCAATCCTTTTTAAGAAAACGATTATTTTCGCTAGTTTTAAAAATATGTAGGGGAGACCGGGGCCTAACCGTCAGTTTTTTTTCGGTGCCGATTTTTAACAAGAAAATAAATAATTTTAGTTAAATGTGGTATACCACTGTAAAGAGTGAACCTTTAGCTACAAAATTTATATAGGAAATTTTTATCTACGTCGCTTTGTTTAACCGGTATAGAGCAAAAACGACAACGGTGGAAAAATTGAAATCTCAAAAGTGCTGGGGTTTAACCGTCACACTGCATTTTCGATACATATACGTACATCTAATCCTGAAAAATGATAGGATACATCTTAATAATTGTTTTTTAAGAGAAAAATATAAAAATTTATTTAAAATTTTTATGCGAAACATTATTAAAAAATAGTTACGACGGTTCCTCTTTCCGCAAAAGTCACTCGCCCGACTTGTTTCACTCCTCGACATCCGATGACTCTATTCGGTGTCTGAACGGTTGTAATTCCCGTCTCATCCATATTCCATATGCAGTGAGCCTGGAAATGCCCGGAAATGCCTTGGAAATGCACCCGGACTGCTTACTGACGGATTAACCCCAAACACAAGTTTCAGGTTTGATCGCCCACGAAATATTAGACATCAACGATAATGAAAAAACTACACTGGATTCGTGTTCAGCATGCATTACTCTTTATAATCACGTACCTCGAGATTTGGAGAGCAAATATTATTGCAGATATTACAAAATTTCCACGCGCAGAAAATGTAACTTTCACCTTCCGAAAACACGTTTGCCCTCGTAAAAATCATAACACGGCAGGTAACCTGCCGAAACTCCGTTGGTCACATGGGTACCATAAGCAGCGTTTACAATGTTAATAGCGAGTTCGCACAATATACAGGTTCCGAGATATTTGATTTGACGGTTCAACCCCGGCGACGGTTAGGCCCCGGTCTCCCCTACTTCATATGTATTCAAATCACTATGTGATTATTAAAGTTCGAGAACACTGCAACATTCTATAAGGAAATCGCATGTGACATAAAACAGGCAGTAATCTATTATTCTATAGCAATTCTCTCTATCACGTATGACACTCGAAGTAAGTTAAGCATTAAACTCGGCGTTATTGCGGTATTAGTTGTCAGTATTGATATTTGTAATGTATAACGTACACACATTGGCAATAATTTACAATGCGCATATAAATAAATATAAATTTATAAAATATAAAAGAGTACCAATTATTTAACCCTAATCGAACGTAATAAGTATATACCGTGCATATTCTATCCTTGGTTCTATATTGATACCTGAGATATTCTTGGTATTTACTGCGGAATATTCTCAGTAGATACTATGAACTAGGAGAGGCAGAGATAGGAATGTACTCAGTATGTTCGCAGAAAATCGTGGTACGTATCTCGAATGTTGTGAGAATATACGCAATCTACTGCTGAGATATCCTTCGAACATTCTCAGTATCTACTTGTGCTGTATGGGTATTAAAATTTATATATATGCAATTTCCACAATCAAGATCGAATAACCTCAATTATGGCATGAAACAATAAATTACTATGTTTACACGAGCGTTACTTCTATTTACAGCCGCGGTTCATAACGAGTTTCTGGAACAAAAACTGCCGGAAATGAGCGCAACACATTCGATACCGTTTCCGGCGAGATGTTTTGATAGGCCATTGATGGACCCAGATTTAAGTGAAACCAATCGTAATAAATAAGAATCATTGAGCGCTAACTGAGCTCTGCTTTATCGTTTCAAAGCTCAGGCTTTGCGCACAGTGGAGTATATATTTGGAACAGGAATATAATTTATTAGGATATAATAAATATAATTAAATATAATTTATTAGGATATATAAATATAAGAATATTCCTATAATAAATATCAATTGCTAAAAATGACCGATTAAATCCGATTAAAAATTTTGAATGCGCATAAATCTGGATTCTTGATTCGGAAATCACGGATTCATAACAATTACACCGACTGAAAACGATTGAAACGGATTGGTATTCAAGGATGTAATTTCAATCGGTTTCTATCGATTTGAATCGTTATGATTCATAACGATTACACTGATTGAAAACGATTGAAACGGATTGGTATTCAACGATGTAATTTCAATCGGTTCCTATCGGTTTGAATTGTTATGATTTCGTAACGATTACACCGATTAAAACCGATTGAAACGGATTCGTAATCAATTAACGATGTAATTTCAATCGGTTCCTATCGGTTTAAATCGTTATGATTTCGTAACGATTATACCGATTGAAAACGATTGAAACGGAGGGTGCACGGAGAGAATTTTTTGTTATATTTTACCCTTAAATTCACTACAAACTTGGGACAACTTTGCAACCAAGGAATTTTTAAAATATACAAAAGACATTTTACAAACAACGTGGTAAAAATTACCAAGCAGATTGGTAAATTTTGAAAAATTATTGAAATTTCCTAGATATATTTTAGTAAAATTAATCAAACATATTTTATATTTTAATGTAATAGATATTAATATTTTTTATTATGGTGGATATTAATCAGAACAGCTCGCATAAAATTCTTGGTGGTACATGTTGTCCCACAACTACCATGATTTCAGGGTAAATTTTAAGAGAAAATTCTCTCCGTGTAGAGTTCCGAAAACGGCCCACCTCCGATTTCGATAAAACTTTGTGAAAAGCTTCGTTTTGGATTAAAATAAAAGTCCTTAAAAGGAATTTTGGCGACTCCTATGATAAAGCCACTTTTTAAGATAAAATGATAAAAAGTATAGAAAGATTTTCATAATTCTACAGCATGTGATAAATTGAATATATACTGTTTTTATTGAATAATTTTGTCTTTATCCTTCCTCGCAGGCAGGGGTGGGTGGGGGGTGGGGGTGGACCTCGGTTTGCGTGGAAAGTTGAAAATCCGAACCGTATATACAATGATAGATCTCGGGTGAATCTATTGTATTCACGCATATACTTTTCCATCCACACAGCAATTGGGTTGGATTAGGTTAGTTCTTTTGGAGGTGAAGCCCCGGGGCGGAACCTACTGCCTCCACGCATACACTTTTCGCGCGAAACGAGATGCTACATGGGTTTACAACTTTCCACGCGTGAAAATGATACACAATCTATAATGTATAATATATTTATATTATATATATATATATATATATATATATATATATATTTAATAGATATTTACACATAATAGATGTAGGTATTGAAAGAAGTAATAAATTTGCACGTCTAATAAAAATTACTTTTTAAAATTTACTGGACTAAATTTTATTTGTATCAAAAGATATCCTTTTAAGTTTGTTTGTTTATTTCATCAAATTTTATACGGCAATCGAAGAATCGGATCTTTCTGGGACTATATCCCAATGCCGAGATTTCTGTATTACTCTTTAATAATATATTTATATATTTGCATTTGTGTATATTATGAGAGATATTTATTTACGAGAATAAATCAATATATTGAATAACAATTTATAATTTATTTATATATGTCATGTATATATTAGATTATCGATATATCCAAACGACTTAAGAGAATTTTCATATAACAAATTATCCTAGGCATACTATTGCCATTGTTGCTAAAATTAAACAGAACAACACGAAAGCTATACGATCAATGGCTGTGCCTGCAAGAATCCATTGCAATTGCGTGGTGTTCTTCGTTGGCGAAATTATATTTTGCCGGTCTCCCTCGTCCGAAATGTTAGACGTTGAATTAGTAGTGGATTCCTCCGTAAGTTTACCACGCAATTCTTGACCTGGCATAGGCCGTCGCGATTCAATCTGGAAAAATTATCGACGATAATTTCAAAATTCAATAACATAAGAGAATTAAATTTTATATTGCATATAATTATTTATATTTATATTTAATTTGCATAATTTCTTATTACTATTAATATTACAGAAAAATAGATGTAAACAATATGAGATTGTGCGTGAAATATTCTTTAGTTTAAGTTTTATAACATCCCGGGAAAAAAGGATTAGATTTGACTAGATCAAATTATATGTCAGCAGATCAAATTTTATCTGGTCAGATATGCTTAGATATGACTTCTTATGTCTGCGCAGATCTGCTCATGTACATATGTTCATATATAACTATATATAGCCATATATGGGGTGTAATCTGGTCTTTTCACGGCTCAGATCGGACCATATCTGCTCAAATCGGATCATATCTGCTCAGATCGAACCATATCTGTGATTGAGATTCATCGAAACAGTCCAGATCTGACTGTATCTGTTTAGATATAACCATATCTATACTCGAAGCGATCTAAAATACATTACATCTGACTATATCTGTCCAGATATAAGTCGAAATGAGGTTGTGTTTGATCGAAAACTGTTCAGGTCTGACGATATCTGGCCATGTTTAACTATAACAAATTAAATTATGTTCGATGATCGATATTCGTCTAATGTGATATTTAAATATATAAATATGAATTTATTTATACATAGCAAATTAAAGATATTCAATTAAATATCTTTGATATAATTATATAAAAATAAATTATGATAAAGATATAATTTGCAGAAAATAAGTTTTTTTTATAAACCAAAAATGTTAGTTATTTGTTATAAAAGCATTTTCATCAATTCGCCTTATATCTAAAATACAAAAGACAATCACAGAAATATGTTATTTCGTACATTGTAAGATAATGGATAAACAAAAGTGATAAAATTCTCAATTTGATTATTATTTAATAGCTAAATTACATTAAAAATTTTGTTGCAGTTATTTGGAGACTTGCATAAATAATTACCAACTCGAATAAGAATTATTAGACACTTTACATTTTTTACTTTAATTAATCAGAATTATTTACTAGTTATACAGGGTGTAACAAAAAGGTCGGGAATCTATTGTTGTAAAAACAAACAGAAAAAATTATTTTAAAAAATTTTGTAGACGCAAATTCAATTTTGCAAAATTGCAAATGTAAAGATTAATAAAAATTAATATTATTATTCGATTTCTTTTATTATTCTACGTATAAAAGTATGATGGTAAAGTTATCGAAAAGTGAATATTTTATGAGGTATCACATATTTTATATTAAAAAGGTCATGACAAAATTTAAAATATTTCAGGAAATTCTTAACGAAAGAAAGCTTTATCTTAGTATTTTGAAAACGTCTTGACAAGGGTTACAAGCATATGACATAAAAAATAGCGGTTTCCGTTAAAAAACTTAATGTGACCTTCATATGACTTTCCCAAGATTGTTCAAGGTCAAATCAATATCACCATATAATGGATAACTTGGTACCCTACAACTTTTGTATAAAATATTTCTTCCGAAAACGTCATCTTTCCGAGATAATTCAGTATCCCGAGCTTTTTGTTATACCCTGTGCAAATGTCGGATTATCTGATAGATGGCATTCGATAAGATCCGTTTCTCGTATTTAAAATATGACAAACGATAGTATAAGAACGGTATATAAATCAAGTGTACGGTACAACTTTTATCATCAGTTGTATTGCACGTTAATAATAAAGTGGCACACAATTTCGAATTGAATTGATATATTTATGGTTTTATAACATTTTATATTCCTTCATAATTTTTAATTATATCTGAGCAGATCTGGATACATTCAGTAAATAATTATATCTTGGCAGATCAAATGTATATCTGTTCAGATCTGGCTAGATAGAGACAATTTGCAGATCAAATTATATCTGGCAGATCTAATTCTTTTTTTCCGGGATATATTTATTTAAAATCGTTTTTTGTTTGTCAAACTAGTTACGCGTAGTAAAAATTAATGATTTCTAAATAATTAAATCGAAGTTAATGTTTTTATGTTTGGAGGGGTAAAAACCACAGTGTAAGTCAATTTTTTTTAAATATTTTTTCGTGTGCATAAATGAGATTTATATATTGTACAGATTGCATCTAAAATATTTTCTCGTGTGCATAGATGCAATCTGTACAATATCGCGACCGTCGTGGTCGTCCTCTTCGGCCGCCATTCAACGCTCAGCTTAGAACTGGCACGGACTAGGGGAATCCGACTGTCTAATTAAAACATAGCATTGCGATGGCCCTCGCGGGTGTTGACGCAATGTGATTCCTGGCCAGTGCTCTGAATGTCAACGTGAAGAAATTCAAGCAAGCGCGGGTAAACGATGGGAGTAACTTATGACTCTCTTAACTATGACTCTCTGCGCCTTGCCTCCCTCTTGTTTCTTGGTGGCCCATCGTCTTCGGTGTATCAATGGAGTGCTGGACCAGATGGGTGCCATATCACAACCCCCAAGGGAATTGATGGGATCGTATTAGACTGCGGTGATGACGACACAGACTGATATGGCCCCGCAAACGAAGACAGCGCCTGTTGTGGAAGGATTATGGGCGCCAATCACGGAACCCGATTTAAAAATCGCGCGAATTGCCAGATCCTTAGCCGCGGGGCCGGACGGAGTCTCGGTACTTCTCTTCAGAGCAATTCCAGCTCAGGTGCTTCTGAGAATATATAATATCCTGATGTGGTGCAGAAAACTGCCTCAGGATCTTCTGCGCTCCAGGACAGTCGTCCTACCTAAGAAGAAGGACGCAAACAAGCCGAGAGACTTCCGACCCATCACCATCCCGTCTGTACTGGTTAGAGGTCTGCACAAGATCTTGGCCAAAAGAATGACGACTCTTCTGGACATAGAAGAGTCAGTTCAGGTCTACGGATGGATACGCAGACAACACCTTTCTGTTGGATACCCTGCTAAGGGGAGATTGTTGATTGCTATATCTGGCCTCTCTGGATGTCAGAAAGGCGTTCGATTCGGTCACTCATGCGGCGATCGTGGCCACCTTAACAACTCTCGGTGTTCCCGCCCCGATGGTAGAGTACCTGTCTGGGGTCTATGCGGCCAGTAACAAGACTGGAAGGGGATGGCTGGACCTCTCCGTATATACACCCAACAGGAGGCGTTCGGCAGGGTGACCCATTGTCACCGATCATTTTCAATGCGGTCACACATATGATGCTTAAAAAACTGCCGAAAGAAATAGGTGCGCGTCTAGAGGATCTCCCAAAAAATGCGGCAGCATTTGCGGACGACCTGCTGCTCTTCGCAGCCCCTGTGGAAAGGCTGCAAAGGCTCATTGACATTGTGACAGAATACCTGGCCGAATGTGGAATGAGCATCAATCCAGACAAGAGCATGACAATCGCTAAGCGAGCATGAAATCACACAGCGAGAAATGCCCTTAGGAGATGGTTGGCACTACTAGAGTTCCTATAATAAGAGTTAGAACACCGTTATAGCTTTGTCTCACTCCCACTAATTTCTTGGCTGAAACATATGGCGACCATGATAGCTTTGTCTCACTCCCACTTATAACTTGTCTCAGTCCCATTAACTTGGCTGAAACATATGGCGGAACAAATAAAAAATCATTACCACATTAGCTTAACTCTTATTATAGGAACTCTAGGCACTACCACACGATGTGCCTAATGCGTACTTTTACGCATTAAAGATGGAGGTCTCGATATCCCATCAATGAGATGGACGGCACCAGTACAGAGACGCGGAAGATTGTTAGCCGTCAAAAGAACTCTTGGCCAGCAAGGACTTATAAGATTCGCAGAAGATGAATTGGGCAAGTGTAGGAGACGTCTCACAGATCATAGGACCTTCTACAATAACCCATAGATGATTGCGAAACGCTGGGCCGACAAGCTATATGTCTCAGTGGACGGAGGAGCACTCAAGGCTTCCGCAAAAACACCCCACCAACACCAATGGGTAGCAGACGGTAGTAAGATGTTAACTGGAAAAGACTACATCAACTGCCACAGAATCAGGATTGGTGCCATGCCAACAAGATCGCGGACAACGCGGGGAAGAACGCAGGACCGTAGATGTCGTGCAGGATGCCTGACGCAGGAGACACTGAACCATGTGTTATACAGCACTGCCATAGGACTCACGGGAACAAGGTTAAGAGACACGACGCTGTAGTGACCTACATCGCCCGGAATATCCCTAGAGGAGGATATCAGGTACTTCTGGAACCTCATTACAAGACTACCGAGGGCTTTAGGAAACCAGATATAGTGGCAGTGCTGGGACGCAGTCGTGATAGATGCGCAGGTAGTAAGCGAGCAAACAGATCTGGAAGACGTACAAAGAAGGAAGGCGTGATACTACAACCATCCGGCAGTTATAGAGGCTATACGAAGAGAGCACGACGCGCAAGAAGTGGTGACCACATCGGCCACCCTATCATGGAGAGGGATCTGGAGTGAAAACTCGGCTAAAGAGCTGCGCAGGTTGGGATTCCTTAAGTCCCAGTACCTTAAGATAATACCCACACGGGTTCTGAGGAAGTATGGCCGCATTCCGAGTATTTAACGCTGTAACATCGGTGGAACATCGCCGCGGAATAGGCTAAGTCCCCTACCCCCCCCCCCCTCTAGGTGCTGCCTGCTTAACAGGCATAATATGTCCTCCCCTTAGTTGTAGGTACTAATGTATATATAGTAATATGTAATAACGTTGTATAATTGTAATAAAGCGGTAGGCAAATTTTTTTTAGCTAAATGCCTCGTCATCTAATTAGTGACGCGCATGAATGGATTAACAAGATTCCCACTGTCCCTATCTACTATCCAGCGAAACCACTGCCAAGGGAACGGGTTTGGAAAAATTAACGGGGAAAAAAGACCCTGTTAAGCTTGACTCTAGTCTGGCACTCTGTACAATATTATATAAATTGCATCTATGCACACGAGAAAATATTTTAAAAAGTTTGACTTACACCACTGTGGTTTTTATCCCTGCATTTAATCTCGCAAATTTCTAATTTGCCTCTTTGAAGTAATATAATAAAATATACATTAAGACTGCTCCTGCTGTGTGTGTGTGTTCGCGCGCGCGCGCGCGCGCGTGTGCGTGTGCGTGTGCGTGTGCGTGTGCGTGTGCGTGTGCGTGTGCGTGTGCGTGTGCGTGTGCGTGTGCGTGTGCGTGTGCGTGTGCGTGTGCGTGTGCGTGTGCGTGTGTGAGACGATTGACTCGATTGCCAAGTCCACGTTGATAGTACACACAATGTCATTCTTGGCAAAATTGTAAAATGTAAAGCGTTAAACAGCTAAATTATTTTTACAACGTACAGCATTATTTTTTGTTTTAGTGCGGTGTTTTTATATTTAAAATAATTGTCATAGTATTAAATAGTGTTAATATGTTGTAAAATATGGTTCAGAAATACACTCAAAAATAAGTATATAATTATGATAAAATGTTTGAAATAAATAGTTTAAAATTAAGCAGTTGCATGTAAGTTATATAAATTTTTTAATAAATATAATTTTGAGAGAATTTTAACGTTAATTACCAAACTTATGAGATCGGAAAGTCCTAACAGTTTTCCAGGCCAACTTAACAAGCATAACCTAATATTTCGTGGAAGTGGTTTGCAATAAACCCTCTTTGACATGTTGATTACCACTATTGATAATATCAAAGATATTGTTTCTAGACAGAGGCAGCCACTGTAAAAGTAAACTGTAAAATAACAGACATTAGTTAATGACAATTTTTCTCGCGATTTTCATAGGACATAATGTAAAATTTGCTTTAAAAAAACAGAACATAAATATTTTATCTGATTGCTTGTAATGCATGTAATGCATGTAATGCAAGTAAGTATATCGCATAATGTTTAATTCTATACATTTATTAATTATTATATAGATTTTATGATTTCTAGTTCTTTAAAAAGTAAAAAATAAATATTTAGAATTAGGTATAATTACAATATATGTATGTATAGGTGTCCTAGATTTTTCAATAAAACATTTTGAGACCTGCATTACCGCTCATTAATTTCAATACACCCCTAGATTCTTTGATTTCTTTGTAAAGAATGAACATGATACGTGTGTTTTGCACATAAATGCAAAGGTTACCTAACTTGACCTTGGGCGCGTATTTTCTTTATTTTCAGGGATCAGACACTATCCGGCTCCCGTTTTTTAAAACTATATACAGTTTTCAAGGATTTTTATATAAATAATATATAAAAATACGATGCATGCAAGTGTTGAAAGTGTTTATAACAGCAGGTGCATTTATTTCTGTGCAAAACACACGTATCATGTTCATCCTTAAAGGTAGGTTTTCATGGGCAGTGAAATGCAGCAGCAGTGAGCAGCAGTTTAGTAATTTCCTAGAAATGTTTGGCTCACTTCCGGCGCAAATTTTTGCTGCTCGAAATTCGGGCTTCAGTATTGGCTGTATAGGACCAATTTCATGAGCAGCAAAAAATTTGCGCCGGAAGTCAAACATTTCTAGAAAATTACTAAACTGCTGCTTACTGCTGCTGCATTTCACTGCCCATGAAAACCTACCTTTACAGAGAAATCAACGAATCTGGGGGTCATTGAAATTAATGAGCGGTAGTGTATGTTTATACAACATTTTCTTTTTATTTCTGCTCACAGAACATACTACTAAAGTTTGTACGGAAAAATCTGGAACACCCTGTATACAGGTTTTAAATGATTACCCCCAAAATATTTACTCTTTTCAATTTTAGAAATAAATGTTTTAGATAAAAGTTATATGGTTTCGAGAGAGAGAGAGACAAATAATGGTAAATTTAATTTTCGAAAAAAATCTATTTTTTAAGGTCACATGAAAGTCACCTTCAATTTTTAAAATGGAATACCCCAATTTTGATAACAGAATTTTGCAGCTGATGTTGAGACGTTTTCAAAGATCTATAATAGTTAACATTTTTGTTGAGAACTTGCGGAGATATCATGTATTTTCCGATACCGCCGACATTGGAATTACACAAGGTGGTTACCTCCACGCGGAGATTGTACGGTCGAATTTATATTTTTCTTGTGTCGATTATGCGTGCATGTGCACGCTTGCGCGAATGTGTGTGTGGATGGATATTTGTATGTGTGCGCGAGTATTTAAGGTAACAGGACATACGCGTAGGTAAGACCCCACGATTCATTACTTTCGTGGTATTTTAAGATTCTAAACTATTATGTACCTTGCTACGCAAATAGATAAATTTAAAAAACCCAGATAACATAATGTTCCAAATCCTGACATTGTGCTGTCTGGGAATGCAACCTCCGCTATAGACGTAACCACCTTGTGTAATTCCAGTGCCGACGATGTCGAAAAATACGCGATGTCATATCTCCGCAAGTTCTCAACAAAAATATTAACCATAATCGATCTTTGAAAACATCTCAACATTAGCTACAAAATTCTGTTATAAAAAAATGGGATATTCTCCTCTTCTAAAAAGGGCATGTCATCGATACTCGAATCTATCGAAGTATTGTTGTCGCTTTTCCGCGATGCCGATTGGTTCTCTTGTTACGCTTACTTCATGGAGCGACTGTCATGGCATATTTTGACAGTTGTGTGGTTAATGTAACAGTGAAATATTAAAAATAAATAGCGCGCGCGTACCGCGCATTTGTGATGTCTGGTACATTAAAAAAATTGAAGGTGACTTTTACCTAACCTTGAGAAATAGATTTATTTGAAAATTGATTTCACCATTATTTGTCCCTTTAAACCATACAACTTTTGCCTGATATATTTTTTCTAAAATTAAAAAGAATAGAAATTTTGAATAGTAATCGTCTAAAATAGGATACCCTGTATATATTTATATAAAATGTGTATGTAAATTAAATATTTTATATAACATGTATAAAAATATAATAATATAGTTTTTATAATATATGTTATAAAATTATCTGTATTAAAAAGTTTAAACATTGTTAATTCAAATTTTAAATTTGAAACACTTGAATTATTTAATTATCGAAAAATTTTGATACTGAAATTTAAAAACTACATTTTTCTGTTATTGTAAATATAGAGAATAGCTCATTTTTTATTTATTATTTTTAAGATTAACTACATAAATTATATCTTTCCTCAAAACCTTTTTCAAGTTTATGAACTTCACGCTAATCTATATCTCAATTTTAATCTATTTGAACAAAATTATGTTAAATAAAAAAAATCATACATAATGCAGAATATAAACAGATAGACTATTTTTATCTTTCTAGATTGAACAGTTTTATAGTGTAAAATAACATTTATTTTCTTTAACGTGTAACTGAAAATAATTGAAGGCTTCAAAGGAATTAGAGTTTTGCATTAGTCTACCTATGAGTGGAGTGGTCGCGGTTAATGGTATTTTAAGGCCGAAGTAGCCTAAAAATACAGCGATGATTAATATAGTACAGGCTGCAACGCTGATCTTCATTTCACTCTGAGGTGGTAACCAAAACGTGACCAGAACCAGGAAAACTATGGCTGAAAGTTCATATATCGTAAATATCGTTGACTGGATAAAATTCAGATCCAACTTGTGATAAGTTTAGATTTTTGATCTAATCTCACCACAGTCGCTTAACTTAGGAACGGTCGTGTTAGGTATTGCCATGACCCAGGCAGTGTTGGGCAAAATTTATTCTGAATAACGAATAAAATAAATGTATTCCTTACATTAATAACAAATAAAATAAATTTATTTGTTATTCATAAATAACGAATAACTCAATTATTCATTATTCAAATAAGACGAATCACAAATAATTTATTTGTAATTCACAATTTTTATTCAAGAATGTAACGAATAAAAAAATAATTGATTACCAAAAATAATGCACCAATGGAAATTTAAAGTTTACTTTACTCGTGAACGTAAAGTTATAATTTACTAATTAGTATTTTTAATGTTAAATAAATTATAAAAATTAAATAAATGAAGAAATCAAATAAATTTACAATCAATAAAATAAAAATAAAAATTTATTTTAATAAAAACCTGTGTTATTAGTTTTAATTAATAAAATAAGAAACAAAATAAAAACCAATTCTATTTATAAATAGAAAAAAAGAAATATAATGAAAAAAGAACATAATTAACTTTAGTTTCTCAAAAGTGTAGATTTCAGAATGTTAGTTGGTTTATAAAAAAGTCACTCAAGTTTATAATTTTATTTGCTACGACGATTAATACAACCAAATCTCATCGACTATCAGACAGTATGTTTGAAAAACGTGTGCTTCTGAAAGCTTTTTTAAATAAAAATGTATCAAATCTCTATATATATAAAATAGAATGTCTGTATGTCTGTTCTTTATACACTCTTAAACCCTTTGACCGATCTGGACCAACTTTGGCACAGTTACTCTCTCTACCCCTGCGCAAAATATAGGCACAAAATCAGTTTTTTATTACCGATTTTTATGGATACCGGTTTACAAAGTTTTTCTATGATAATTTAATTTTTTATTAATAGACCGATTTTCTGGAAACTGTTGCCAAAATTTTTACTGCAAACTTACTCATTTATTAATGGACTCTACACCCCTGGAAAAACTGTGATGTGAAAAACAGAATGTCTGTATGTCTGTTTTTTATACACTCTTAAACCCTTTGACCGATCTGGACCAACTTTGTGGCACAGTTACTATATATACCCTATATATACTATATATATTCTATATATACCCCTAGTAAAACTGTGATGTGATAGAGATCAGCAAAATTAGCAAGATGTAAAATCATACAGCTTGAATGGATCGAATGGATCAAATTTCGAGCTATCGCGATTCACGAATCGCGCATCGTCTGGCGCCAGCTTCAGAGGATTACAACGAATTATTGTTTACAAACGGTTGCCAAGGAGATTCGAAGTTGAACTTTCAAGTCAAACGAATGTAACGCGAGCTATGCTGTATTCTAATTGCAAATTATATTCTAAATCAGTTCTAAACCGTGAGCATGTGTGTGTTAATAATTTCTGCAAATACGGAAGTGAGGGGGCGCGGACGCGAGGAAATGCAGGCGAGCGAGCTACGGACGCAATATTGTGAGAAAGTTTACAATTTTCCAGGTAACGATTTCCTTTCCAACTTCAAATTTATCATATTTATGTCTCTTAAGCTGGAGTTAGACTATGCGCAATTCGTGGTGATTTGCGCCCTTTAATTTCGTCAAAAATTGATTTGGACGATGATCGGTAAAAGGGTTTACAAAAAAAAGCTAGTAAGAAATAAATTTTGATAAGAATTACTTTTGAATAATTTTTTATAAACCAACTAACATTCTGAAATCTACACTTTTGGGAACTAAAGTTGATTATGTACCTTTTTCATTACATTTTTCTTTTTCTATTAATAAATAAAATTGGTTGTTATATTTTGGTTTTTATTTTATTAATTAAAACTAATGACACATAGGTTTTGGTAATTATTTAAAATAGGGCCTTTCCCGAATTTTGATATTTTTTTGCGGCTCTCTAAAAATTTTTGTTGTGACTTCGACAGTGATAATCAATTGGGGGAGCCCGAAAAATATGTACTCTACCTATTTTTTTACCTATTTTTTTACGACGTGGTTTTCCGGATCTTCTGACATTATAAATATATAGTAGCTTTTAAAAGGACCGATTTTGGTCCTGAAAAAGACCAGTAGTGATTTGTGAATCATGTCTATTTCGTTACGTCACTTCGGTGTCAAACAGTTTGTGTCAATATTGAGGGAAGTAATTTGCTAATATGTGTGTATAGACAGTACATATGTAGGCGGGGGTGGATGGGGGTGGACCTCGGTTTGCGTGAATGTTTCTCTGGACAGCATTGTACTTTCCACACAAACCGAGGTCCACTCCACCCCACCCCATCCCTGCTTATAAGGCGAAACGAGGTCTATGATTGTACGGTTCAGGTTTTCAACTTTCCACGCGAACCGAGGTCCACCCCCACCCATTCCTGCTTGCAGGGGAGAGGCGGTAGCCCCTCCCCCGCCTACATGTGTACTTTCAAGTAAAAGAAAATTGAACGTTTGCGTGGAAAGTTGAACGATACTTAAAACAAAAAAATAGATAAAGAAATAGGTAGGGTACATATTTTTCTGGCTCCCCCAATTGATTATCACTGTCAGAGTCACAACAAAAGTTTTTACCAAGAGAGCCGCAAAAAAATGTCAAAATTCGAAAAAGGTCCTATTCTAAATAATTACCTAGGTTTTTATTGAAATAAATTTTTAACCGACTTCAAAAAAGAGGTTCTCAATTCGGCGAGTATATATGTATGTCCACGATTTTCTCTAAAACTACTAGACGGATTTGAATGCGATTTTCACTGTCCTGTAGAGCAATCCTTTAGGAAGGTTTTAGTACCTAAAATATCGCGTTAGGACATCAGGGTATGGAGCAGCAAGGAAATATGCAATAATAATTACAAGCAAATAATGAATTATTATTTTTTATTTATATTAATTGAATAACGCACTAAAAACGTATAAAATAAAATAAAAATTTTTTAAATAAAACCGACTTTAAAAAAAGCTCTAAAAAGAATTTAAAAAAATTTTTAAATAAAAAACAGTCGTTTTTGTTCGACCCAACTGGCCAAATTGATATACTTAAACTCACGACGTTTCGACCGTAATTTCGGTCCTTTTCAAGTGAGAAGAGTAATTACGCAATCAATCCGCATACAATAAATCGACATTACGTCGCTGATATCGTGCCCTAACTACATCATGCATACGCAAAACTAAAAAATGAAAGTCGACATTTACAAAAATGAGCTCACGATAGTCAAAAAGATAAATTGATCAGGAGTCAAAAGTTAAAAAGAATAAAAATATATTAAAATACAGTAAAAAGGCTTACATATCTTGTGCGTCGAGACAAAATATAAAAGCAGTGTAGCGTGAAAAGAGAAACGTCGCAAGCCATATCAGAGAACACATCCGGACAGTATAACTGTCAAAGTCACACTGAATATAACAGACATGCCATGATCAGCGAATGACAAGATGTGCTCAAAGATAAAAACGAGCAGAACCAAAACAAAAAGTGCAGACTAAGTGGCACCGATAACGCGGTTGTAAGTCGCAGGCAGATTTTTAGTGTCCTTTTGAAGATTGATTGTGCAATCGTACTTTTTAATAAAAAACATTTCTGCGATTTCTCCTTTCTTAAATTGTCTCTCTTTAGATAAAATCTCAGGTTGATGCCAATTAAAATCATGATTGTACGTGAGACGGTGCTTACTGACCACTGAATGATTGTCGACATTCTTTCTAATATCGCAGAAATGTTCCTTGATGCATGTCTCTAAGTGCCTTTTTGTTTGTCCAATGTATGTAACTTTACAATTTGCGCAATCAATCTTATAAACCAACTCAGTCTGCTTAAGATTCTGTAGCCTATCTTTTCCTTTTCTATTGCACAATCAATCTTCAAAAGGACACTAAAAATCTGCCTGCGACTTACAACCGCGTTATCGGTGCCACTTAGTCTGCACTTTTTGTTTTGGTTCTGCTCGTTTTTATCTTTGAGCACATCTTGTCATTCGCTGATCATGGCATGTCTGTTATATTCAGTGTGACTTTGACAGTTATACTGTCCGGATGTGTTCTCTGATATGGCTTGCGACGTTTCTCTTTTCACGCTACACTGCTTTTATATTTTGTCTCGACGCACAAGATATGTAAGCCTTTTTACTGTATTTTAATATATTTTTATTCTTTTTAACTTTTGACTCCTGATCAATTTATCTTTTTGACTATCGTGAGCTCATTTTTGTAAATGTCGACTTTCATTTTTTAGTTTTGCGTATGCATGATGTAGTTAGGGCACGATATCAGCGACGTAATGTCGATTTATTGTATGCGGATTGATTGCGTAATTACTCTTCTCACTTGAAAAGGACCGAAATTACGGTCGAAACGTCGTGAGTTTAAGTATATCAATTTGGCCAGTAGTTGGGTCGAACAAAAACGACTGTTGTTTTGAATTTTATTTACTGGCGAAGGAAGTTACTTGTTTTGTTCAAAATAAAAAAGCTCTAAAAAGTATGAAATAATACTTTTAAGAATTTCTTTCAATTTTTTGAAATCAGTGCCAAATTAATAATATTTTTAAGAATTCCTTTCAATTTTTTGGAGTCGGCGCCAAATTAATTTAGTAATTATTAATTTCAGTATTATTTCATACTTTTTAGAGTTTTTTTATTTTTCATTTTTTTCATTTTTTTAGAACTTTTTATTTTTATTTTATTAATTGTAAATTTATTTAATACTAGCTTAATACCCGTGCTTTGCTACAGTAACAAACATTTTACCTCTTTTCATCCCCTTAAACGGCAGATTTCTAAAAATCCCTTCTTACGGATGCTTACGTGGAAGAAATATACTCCCCAAATTTTATGTTTCTACGTTTAAGGGGTAATACCTAGCCGGAATTTTTTTTTTGACCATTTTTTTTTTATTGGCTTAGATGGCGTAAAAACATGTCAAGAATAATGTCTGACATGATTTATTGTTGAAAAAATTTTTCAAGTGCTCGTAAAAGTCGAATTTTCGAAGCAACTCCGAGCGCGTCAAAATGACAAATTGAATGTCGAAGCGAGTTTTGCCCCTTTTACTCATTACCGGCGGTGCGACGGTACACAAAATAGTTTCTAAATGAGGTACAGACGAATAAATCGTTCAATTCTGTTGTTTGGACGATCGCTCCGAAAACGGTTTCAAGCGGAAAGGGGGTATTGGACATTGCTACAAATATTTCGGTTGTAACTTTCAACGGCGGATTATCTAGTGTCATGAAGATCATGGATGTACTCGGCATTACTGTTGGTCGTCAATGTTTCGATTTTTGCTTGGAAGCCGACTCGCGCCGCATTAAACTCGCCGAGCGCTCAATGTCCGACGCCGCCAAAACCGGACGTCGTGATGCAAAATCAGCCAAAAAAGATTTGGAAAGGACTGAAATCAACTTGGAAGGCCAGTTATATGGTGCTGGGATAGCAGAGTAAAGGTAAAAAAATCAGCAAGTCTATATCTTACAAATTTCATGTAGTAAACACATTGTCAAACTTTAAACGCTTTTTTCTCGAAACTACTTTTTCAGACACGGCTAGCAGTAGAACTCGAGTAATTTTTATCTGATTGACTTGAAATTTTAACTGTAGCTTCTTAGATAGATTATCTATAGAAGTACACACGATTTTTAAGATCGATAAACAATTACGATTTTTATAAACAAATAAAGGCCGATTTTTTAGTCGAAAATCGATTTTTTTTTCCAAATGGCTGCCAAATTTGCAAAAATCAATATTTCTTAATATCCATGTGTACTTCTATAGCTATACTCATGTAGATTATAAAAAAATTTTTTTCATTGTTCCAGATACATTCGTTGGACACTTCTACTGCTAGCCGCGGGACGCCTCGAAAAAATCGACCCTCCTTCCGCGCACTGTTGCGCCGCCATTTTGTAATGAAAATTAAAATAAAAAATGTTTTTTTGCACCTCAAGACAAGTGTAATAACCCCTCAAAATTTCATATTGATCGATTTATTAGCAAAGTCACAAAAAATACACAAAAAACCCTTTAATTTTTTGCTTCCGGCTAGGTATTACCCCTTAAGGGTTTGGGCTGGGTGTTGATGAGTCAGTCAGGACATTTGTTTTTACATATATAGATTAAAAATACTAATTAATAAATTATAACTTTACGTTCACAAAATATTATTATTTGTTAACAAAAATTTTTATATATTTTATTCCATTTTTGAATAAAAAATGACGAATAAATATGTTTTATTGTGAATAACGAATAATTTTAATAATAAATAATTCAATTAACAAATAAAAAATAACGAATACAAATAACGAATAAACATGTTTTATTGTAATTAACGAATAATTTTAATAATAAATAATTCAATCAACGAATAAAAAATAACGAATACAAAAATTATTCGTTATTCGTAATCGAATAAAAATTTATTCAATTACAATTCAATGTACAACACTGGGCCAGGCTATTATCTCTGAAATTATATTATTGTGTAAAACAATATTATAAGATAAATGGTAATTTTTTGTGACAAAAATATTTGTTGTAATAAAAATTTGTAGAAGATAATGATTGAACAATAAGCAAAAAGAATCTGTATACTTTTAATGTATTATCTCTAACATTTTATAGTTCTTTATTTTAGAAGAAACTATTTAAAATATAAGTTTGATATTCTTAGGAAAAGAAAAAAGAGAAATAAGGCATGCAACAATTAGATTTTCATAATTATTCTGCATTAAAATTTCTACTTTTAAAGTCAATAGTTTGTGAGATATTTCATACCTTGTTTTGATTTTAATATAAAGTATGAAACATCTTAAATTAATAATAGAATATTATTTATATTTTATGTCAAAATTGATTTATAAAAAATATATAATTTTATTTTAAAAAATATATTAATATCTCATGAAAAAACGCATTTTATAAAACTTTGTTTGCAAATATCATATTTCCATCTAAAAATTGTAGAACCTTTATTTTTGTAACACTATTTTCTAAAATAAAAAACAATTGAAATTATTAGACAATTAAAACAATTCATTTTGTTTTCATAGAACACGCGCGACCGCTACTAAGAGTTAACGCTATCTAAACAATAATTAATGGTACACACCGGCAGCAGGCATCAGCAATATACTGCAATAAAGTGCCGAGTTCCTCTTTAAAGTCATCTTAAAATTTAGATTGATGTATGGCTCCGCACAACACGAATACACGACTGATTCACGCGATTTGCTCAAGTCCATTAATTTCCACCCTGCATTTTTCACGTACATGCGTTCCTATTGTAAATCGCTATCTTAATATCATTACATTATATGATATCATCAAATAAATAATAACATTAAATAAATTGTAAAGTTTTATTTTATATTATATATATTAACTAATCTATAAACAAAAAGTTTTTATGGTTTTTTTTTGCAGAAAGAACTGTTTAATTTTACAATCTGGGGGGGGTGGAGAGGGGGAGAGAGAGAGAGAGAGAGAGAGAGAGAGAGAGAGAGAGAGAGAGAGAGAGAGAGAGAGAGAGAGAGACTTTTGAAATGACATGTAAAATTGAGTCAGTAATTATAAAATTTTTTTATACTTTATTTTTTGAGAAGTTGTGTTTAACAATTGGAAAATTAACATCTTAATAGCCACTGTTAAACTAGGTAGGATTTCAAAAGATAAATAAGAATTATTTAAATTTAGAAAGTGAAAAATATTAAAAAGTTGAAACTTGAATTTTTTAAATTGATTCTTTGAAAGATGAAACTACACATAACAAATTTAATTATTTTTACTTTTTCACTGGAGTTGTCAATTTCTTAATTGTACTACCATTACTTAATCATTCTACTTACAAAAATTATGCGTTATTGTTTTTTCAATTTTAATTTGATCTTTAATCGGATTTTGGGACTAAAAGTCAAATTTTCTTTTGTTTACATGCAATTTGCATCTTATTCCGGATCTTAAATCTTTTTTCTTAATATCTCTTGTATAACCTGTACATCATCGTCTATTATTAACTATCCTTTCTCTCAATAGGGAATGTATAAATAAAAAAATAAATAAGGATTCAAAATCTCAAATTTAAGAATAAATTTTACAATATATATTTTTTCTGAGTAATGCGGGAACGAAGAGCTGAGTAGTAATTTTTGGCGAGATCAGGAGGAAATACTTTGTAGAATATGCCAAAGGAAGTTGAGACAATAGAGCATCTATCAAAGAGATGTAGGGAAGAGATAAGAAGTAACATGAGTATGGTGCAATTACTGACGGGGAAGGGAGAAGGAATTAGCTGGATGAAAAAGATTATTAAAATAAGAACAGAAAATAGAACTAGAGACCAAAGAGCGTTTTAGAGTAAAAACTATATTATAGGGTAGAAAAGGACAGGCGTAATAATAGGCGTTAAAGTATGTATAATCTTTATGTAATTCTGTGCATTCGCGGCGGCGTTTTTGTTTTTTTGTTAAATGCGGACTGTGATAGCGATATGGCATTATTGTAAAATTGTATTGTAATACCCCCTTTCAATGCCGAAAGGCAAGAAATAAACAGTTTATCTATCTATCTATTTTTTCTGAGAAAATCGCGACGTAATTTTTGCATCCTGTGTAAAATTGAATTAAAAGACAGACGTGATTAAATGTAATAACATTTTTTATACCATGTTTTCGGTCTCGCTCAATCGCATATCGATTTGCTCGCCATGGTACGTCCAGGAGCCGAACGTCATATTGCAAACTTGAGTATCAAAAGGCCAAAGACGAAGATCCAGCTCGCAAAGGCCAATAAATTGCGCGGGTGGCACCCATAATACTTGACCATCATGGAAGATGATGCAGGCCGTGTCACCATAATGCTCGACTGTACCCGCGGTTCCACTGAATAAAAAAAAGTATATCGAATAATTTGACATAATTTTAGATTAAGGTTTGAGAAAGAATTACATGGTCAAGCTATTCGAACATTTTAACGTAGAAATGTACGAGTTTTCAAAGTTTGAATAGTTTGAAAGAAACTGATAATCTATCTATTTGATCATCAGTTTGATCAAATAGATTGTCCAATATTAAAAAAAATTTGAGCAAAATTAGTACTTATTGCAAGCAAAAAATAAACAACAATATATTGTTTAAATTTGCGCAATATATTGTCTAATTTTATGTAATTTGGAATAGAGAAAAAGTCAGATCTGACAGACCAAACCGTTTAAACTGATGGGATATATTTGCAGGTTCGAATAGTTTGAGTAATTTAAGATTTGAAATTCATCACACGAAAATTCTGAACACTATTTTAGATGTTCACATACATTTTTTCAAAGAATCGAGATGAATGATTATATACCTGTGATACAGCAGAATGTCTGGCTGCCATACCTCGTGACTTCCTACATGAATATGTTGGATATTGCCATATTTTGCAGGATCCCATTTGAGCTTCTCATCTGTCCACATCTAAATACGAAATAGAAAATGATAATGAATAAAAAATTAAGAAACTTGCATCTCTGATCTTAATTATTAAGTATACATTGAGCGTATTTTTGCAATATTAATTATAAAAAAGTTACAATATAAGGTTATGATACAATACGCAACTTGTTATAATATCAAAGAAATATACAGAATTTCTCTGAACTAGGGAAGACCGGGGCTCGTTGGCACCGTTTTCACAATTTCGGCATTTGAGTTTTTAAACAACTAATTTTCATGATTAAACAGTACTAATATGATAGAGAGAACCTTTCTCTACATTTTCATTCCAAGAACGCTCTAGTATACTGTATAGTTTTTTTGTAATAAGTGAAATACGAACATGCTGCATTGTAGCCAACTTGCCCCGATAGTAGGATAAGTTGGCCATGCAACAAAAGTCCATGTTAAATTAATGAAAACGTAATAGAAACACAAAACGGGTAACAGATATGTACTTCTTGATAAAGATTGTATCTTTTAAAGTTATTTTGTAATAATCGAATAGCAAAATGCTGTTGCAGAAGAACAATTGTAAACTATTTTAGATATAGCTTTCTTCAATATAAAAATATTAATATAAATACATATCTAGCTTCTATCAGCATTATAGATAGCAAATCACATGCTCACACAGGTCTCACGCGCGTGGCAACAACAAGTCAAGCTAAGTGCCTTGATATGAGCCAACATACCCCATCCCTACATACGTTTGATTTCAGTCATTTTCTTACAATAAATTACTCTTGTTCCTCAAAATGACATGTCGTATAGTAACAGAAACCTATCTTTTAACTAATAATACGTCACTTTGATTTACTTCTCAAGCTGAAGAGCATTAATACGATATTTTGAAACGCTCGAAAATTCACTTGCCACCTCTTGAATTCGAGTTTTCTCTTTTTCTATTGTAATACTTGTTTGATTTAAATAAAACTTTGGGAAAAGTACCTATATCATAAAAGAGATATTTTCTGATAACTTTTCCATTATTTCTTTCGCTATAAA
>NW_027249335.1:100000-222500 GCF_030848795.1 Temnothorax nylanderi | reverse complement strand
TAAGAAATCGACTCTAATTTAAAAAGATATCCTTTGTTTAACAGTTACTATGTAAGAGTATCTCATTTATTTCAAAATTTCATTTAATGTATCTTGAATACAAATAACTTATGTAACATAAAATTATTTAAATTTTATTAAAATTTCCAGAGCTTTATGTTAATTAAATGCTTAAATGTTATATAGGAGTGTTAAGCGTATTATATAAAAACATTAAGCTTCACGTACATGAGAAGCCCATCCGTTGACGGTGATGGTAGATTTGAAGTCGTCCTGAAAATCGAAAAGAATAGAATCGCGAGGATAAAGTTACGTCTATTACGCGTTTTAATAGTCGCGCATACTTGCCACATCGACATAAAGCAAAGTAATGTCGAATTTGACCACTGTTGTATTAAAATGTTGCGTCGGCCGGGCAAACTTGTCGTATTTTACAAATAGATCTTGCTTCAACCGATCGGTCCAGGTCTGATTCCACACGGGGGACCCTGTTAATCACCGACGGACAATGTCGGAGGCTGTAAGCTCGTTAATTATGTGAGATACAATAACTCGCGTCTTGCCCGCGTTTATTATTTATGAAATGACCTCATAAGCGACATTACAATTAAATCATTATGATAATGATTTAAAAAGATTATTTTCGTTCTATTTTATGCCTTACACTTTTTCTCTCCAATAATTTTAATTTTAAAAATAGATTCCGCAACTAAGTCGAAAGTGATTTTTCATGAACAAAGATATCGAAATAGGTTAACAGGGTTAACTAATTGAACATTTAATTAAAGTTTTATTCTACTAAAACCTATTTAAAATTATTATAAATTAAAAACTTGAAAAAATGATATTGTTACCTATTTTATTCCTCTGAAATTTAGTTTGCCAAAAGCTCTTCTTCTGCGATTATTTTCAAAACTATTCGAAATTTTCACTAATAGAAATAAATAATTTGAGATTCATCAAAATGTGTGCCATCAAAATTAATTTGTAATGTGTAAAACATTTCGTATAGAGAAAAAAAAGTGCAGGTATTATATACTCTACGGAATACTCTAAGACTTTTTTTAAGAAAACTTGAAAACTATAATATTAAAGATAACTGAACTCAGTTTTCATTGATTGTAAGTTGTAATGCCAAGTATTTTACTGCAAATCTAAGTGTGTTATTTTTACACGTATAAATGTCTAAAAATAACACATTAGACTGAAGCTCTTTTTACATGGTTCTTTATGTGTTAAAGTACGTTATTTAACACGTTTGATCGTATTAAATTAAAAGTTAATACGTTCAAACGTGTTAAATGAAGTGTTTTAAAACGGCAAGAAATGTATAAGAAGAGCTTCAGCTAAAACTGCTAAAATAACACACTTGGATTTGCAGTATTATTATAAAAAATTTGAACCATACTATGAAATTGTTTATATATTATAGTTCTATATCTGACGTTTTGCATAAGTTTTGTTCGTTTCCTGGCAGTATTATAGGTAGTTTTTATGAGGTAAGTACATTTGACAACGTGCTTTTTAGAACTTTCTTAATGCTTTATGTAAGTTATTCTTCAAGCGTTACATTATTTTTAACTCGATTAGCTTGTCGTTCTGTTAGTATTGGTTATAAAATAAAAGTATTCAGTACGTCGCTGGTTCGTTACTGACAGCCGTATTGTACAGGCTTAATAATATAAAACTGTGTCTTGGGGAAATATGTAACTACATAAATAGGAATAAAATGCCAGTACTACAGTGTACAGTTTCCTAACGTAATGCCAGTATATAGATTAGAAAGTTGTAAACAGTATAAACAAATATTTTCCCGTATAAATGTTAAAAATAAATAAACCTAAATATTTATTTCATGCGCTATATGAATAAGCTACATCCTATTTTAATATTTTGCAAAATTGTATTCCGGATAATTTAGACTACTTGTAGTACACAACACTATTGAAATACAAAGAAAGTAATAAAAATATTGCTTTACATGTTTTAAACAAGAATGCCTCAAATACGAGAAAGACTAAAAAGAAAAAAAATGTAGCTGAATAAAGTGTAGCTGACACAAAGTTGTAAAAACAAAGTTTTAAGATCTTAAGGTTTATAAGGTTTTAAAGTTTGTGAGGTTTAAAGTTTTAAAGTATTTAAGATTTATTTTTCAGTTTAATTTCAAATGTTGTAATCCAATATTACAATAATTTTAATATTACAATTTAATTTTAAAATTTTATTTTTTATGCTAAAAACTATTTGTCCTGACTTATTTTAAATTCTATTTGTACTGTTTTTATGAATAAAGTAACTTTTGAAGTTAAATTACTACATGTTTTGTACGTATATTACCTTATACTATGTGACATATTATATGGTTGGGTAATATATACTACTTACTACTTTGCAACACTTTTGTATTTCTTTCTTTTTAATAGTAAACAATCAAAATATTTTATTAAAATCATATACAAATAACAGATAAAAAAAGGAAAAAGGAAACCAGTATGCAAAGGTACTTCAAAGAGAAAGAAAAATAGGAATTAAAAAAAAACATATTTTTGTTAAGTGGCATATTCCTTTTAGTTACCCTATAACATGTTTAAAACTTTTACTATAATAATATATACTCATCAAAATAATATTACTTCTGAAAGAAAGAAACATTAGAGTATAAACTGCAATAATTATTATTTTTTAACGTTTCGGTATAAGTACTCCTATCACTGTATCTCCAACTGGGGATTTCAGTTTTTTTTTTACAAAAATCTTCTTGCACCTTTCTGCTTGCTTTGACGTTTAGATCAAAATAGGTGGAAGAAATTAATATAAAAGTGTTGAGAATATCATATATAAGTTTATTAGAAAAATTAACAAAATGATCACTTTGTTAATTTTTCTAATAAACTTATATATTATATTCTCAACACTTTCATATTAATTTCTTCCACCTATTTCCATACGTCTATGCAATAATACTTATAAAAAGTGGCAGGTTATACAAACTTCCACATTATTCAACAGCTCAATTTTTTCTTCTTTATCATATTTATACACACATATTTATCGTACACAATAACACTTGCTAAATAGATTACATTAAAGCTCTATCTTAGTTTTACATGTAACGAAAAGCGACTAAAAATCTGTGAAGTAGATTGATTGTAAAATAAAAGTTTATGAACTAACCTTACGCAAGTAGCGATACACACAATATGTTAAATTACATGTAAATTACACATAATTAACTACATGACACCTCGTGCTACATTGCCGTTTTGTACGTTTAGATAGGGGTTCAGCAGCTAGTAATTCTACTGCTGTCTGCTAGGTTGTAACATTTAATAGGCTAGATATCGTAATATTTCATATTACCTCACTATTCTTCATTACCCGCACTTCCTCTACCTATTTCAAGCGCAAAAATGCGAAAGATATTGATAAAATGATATTGATAAAATATATAAAATTAGACTACTATAAAATGATGCTATTGTGATCTCTACTTTTCTTCTTTCTTTTCGCATTGCAGCTTTGCATTTTACATTACAAGTTAATTATTTTAATTTTAATTAAATAATTAGATTATTATCTTCGTGTTGTTATTATTTTTCATAATTTTTCTTTATGCATTTGTCATCTTCATATATTTATGGTTACACATCTTGCTAAAAGACTTTCTGGATCAAACATTATAACAGTAATAACCGTACATTACTCATATAGTTTTTTGAACGTAATTACTCGTAGAGTGTATTTTATACCTTAAAAAATGTCTATTTTACTCTGTAAATTTAGTAAATTTCTAAAGCTGAGTTGTGTATTTTACACCCCACACGAGTAACATAAAGTTAATGCTGCTGTAGCTTTATTTTTAATTATTATTATTAAATCATATTTATATATAACATGTTTCACATTGTATTGAATTTTAATTTATTTGTATAAGTTTATTATTATTATTATTATTATTTTGCAAATGTATAACATTATTGAAAGAGAATGATTCGTGTATATTTTAAAATACTAGGACGCATTCATTCCCTTGATTCGCTTTGAATGACAGTACAAGTGGATAAATGATGACAATCTGCAGCCGCTGGTAAATAAGGAAGCGTGAACGTCGGTCGACAGGGAATGTTTCTATTGCCGTAGGTATATTTTGTCGATACGACTTCAACGAGATCAAATTACAATGCTATTGTATAATATATGGACATGTGATGATATTTTAGAAACTGAAAAGAAATATTATATAAACCGTATAAATACTGGTGAGTTAGTGGTGACATTCTATGTGTCGACGATTTATCGATGTTTTTGTTTACGCGTACATTAAAGTATCGCACAAAATAACCGACGAGTTGACGGGAATACTATAGCTCTCAGTTGTCTGAGACATGTCGAATCAATCTATGATTATATACAATAGAATTATCGTGGGCAATATTTTGCAATAATTACAAATATTGCAATAATTTAAATATTGCTAATGAAGCATGGATGATGCTCTTGTAGCAATAATATTTCTTCTTTTATTTGTTTATTTAAATATTATGTATCATTACCCGGTAAACAATTTTTTATCTAAAATTATATTGTATATAAATCGTCAATTAATGATACTATATCAACGTTACATAATTATATTAATCAATTAAAATACAACACAGTAAAATTGTATTGCAGTACTTAGTGTAATGTTTTCTTTTATTTATTTTTTACTTTTATTTAATCTTATAATTTCATAATGCCTATAAAAATTTTCTAAAAATGTATCTAGTCTCCTCTGATCTTATTAAATATATGTGTGTGTGTGTGTGTGTGTGTGTGTGTGTGTGTGTGTGTGTGTGTGTGTGTGTGTGTGTGTGTGTATACACACACTCGAATATTCAAATGAAATATATTGCACAATAATATTGCGCTTTGTTCATATTATGTTTTTTTTATATCAATATATAATAATATAAAAACTAAACTCATATACTAAAATTCATAACACAACGCACTAACTCATAAAAAAACTGAATTTATGTATAAAAATTTTCAATTCATACGATCGGTTAAATTTTCTGATATCATAATTTATGTAGAAAAACCAGTCAAAATAAAAATATTAAAATTTAAATAATAAAATTTAAAAAACATTCTTTAAATCTTAATATCTTTTTCCTGCAGTATATTAATGCTCCTTAATCCATTGGTTAACATTTTTCAATCAATCCTCATATAACAAAACATTTCTAAATAATTATACATTGCACCTAATATTTTTGAATTTTATATAAATATGTTACACGATTAAAAGAATTAATCGTTCCAATATTTACTTTAAACTGAAAGATTACGGGTATAACTATGATGGCTTACTTTCCAAGGAAACATATTACAAGCAACGAATAGAGTGTGTATTAATTAAATTAGTAGGAATACAGAATCTATAACTTTATACTTTCTAAACTGTTTGGCCACGTTTTGTGAAAATGTTCTATGGCACGTAATACACAACAAGGACTTTAGATAGAATCCAGGAGCGCCTCGCGCGATACTCGCTGTCACTTACTTTCTGAGCTGCTCGCATACACTATGTTGCTGAATAAAATAAGCGTGATCGCTGTGTAGACAGTGCAAGAAAGCCGCATCGCGAGTTGAAGTGCGAACCGTCGTCGAGTTGACACTGACTACGTGAGAATCACGATACGTCGGTATCGTCACAGACAAGAGTGGCAAGAAGGGGCTATCATAGATTTTAAGTAGTTAACAACCTGTTGAATAGACATTTCGTCGCCTACCGCTGATCAATGAAACGCAATGACTTTGACCTCTTTACACCGTCGTAGATAGCGATTATTTAGCTCAAACTTTTTCAATTGTATCGATAACTCTGCAATAATTTCTATTCTTACTTCTTAAATTTATTTCGACGATTTTTCTACCTGTTTTTCCAAAACAAAAGTTATCGCGAAACTCTTATCAGATAGTACTTTCAATCACAAAATCTTCTCAGTCAAATCAAAAATAATTTTTTCTTCAGTAGTAAAATTATAAAATGTTGTAATTTGTTACATTTTTTACAATTTTTAATCGCACACATTTTTGCAATAAACTTTAAAATTAAAATTTCAATAAAGTTAAATTTACTTTTTTTAATTGCTTAAAAATATAACACGTGTTATCTACTTTCTTTGGTGTAAAGAAAAAGAGAGGGGAAGAAGCTTATGACATATTATGAATTATATTGTATAAGACAGTAATTGCAAATGAAAAGAAAATAATCAATGATGGGCGCGTTCGGATTCTTGATTCAAAGGTTTTCAAATAATTTAATCATGTAAAGTGTTTTGAATTATTTCCAATATTATTCGTAATTGGAAAGTTTTAGAAGTTTTAAAAAATATATCTTGGAAATCTTTCTTTAAATTGTTCCAAAATCTATCAAACACTGAAAATTCATAAAGTAATAAAATTGTTATCTATATTTATGTATGTAATGGAGAAGGTGGATTAAATAATATAATATAAAACACAACGAATAAAAAATATTTTCGAAACATTGTTGATATAAACAAAATTGAGAAATAACACAGTAAATTATTTATTATGGTTTGTACCATTACGAGATATTTAATTAGCGCTTCATTAGTTTTCTCGAGAAACTTACAAATAAATGAGAAACAATTCTGGTATTGACGTAGAACTACGTCTTTCTCGGGGGGTATGGGGAAATTTGGGGGGCACGACTGCAACGTTTTCTTGCAACGTTTTCATGCAACGTTTTCTTGCAACGTTTTCATACAACGTTTTCTTTTTCTCGAAAAGTATTAAAGAAAAATATACTTTATTATATAGTTTTTGAAAGCTCTCGATGTAAGCTAAATGTTTTCGGGGTTAATTTTTCGATATGGGTTTTTTCTCGAAAAGTATTAAAGGAAAATATACTTTATTATATACACACAGAAAAATATATACTACCTACAAGTTAATATTACTTGCTTCAAGTATTTGATAAGTTCATATATGAGCAAATCTACCATAAAGTCGTCATAAGTATCACATTTACTCAAAACATATTCTAGATCTTAGCAAGTTTAGTACTTGAAACAAGAATATTAAATTAATACGAACATTCTGTTTACTTACAATATAGAGTCCACGGAAGAGAAGCATATACTTCAATAAAGATATCACATTTTCTTGAGAAAAGTTTATCCGTTATTTGAATCAAGTAAAAATTTTATTCATCTAGAATAATCGTTTACTTCAAAAAAGAATTTGTATTCTTGATGATTACAATTAATATTATTTTTATTTATTTAATTTTCTTTAATTCTTTAGTTCCTAAGTGGAATGTAGGTTAGGAGGTTTTCGTGCGTGGTGCGGAGGGGTACAGTTTAGAATATAAAAATTCCTGTCCTCAGGTGGACTCGAACCCGGTTCCTCGTGGTTATGAGTCTGACACTTTATCACTAGGTCACATCTCTGATTATATTCTTAGTGCTGCAGTATCTAGTTTTCACAGAAGTGATTCATTGATTTCAAGTATTTCATATTCTTACCTAAAGAATCAGTAAATATTCAAATCAAGCTTATGTGGCTTTTCTTAGATAAAGTTTACAGAATATACTTGAAATCAATGAATCACTTCTGTCAAAACTAGATACTGCAGCACTAAGAATATAATCAGAGATGTGGCCTAGTAATAAAGTATCAGACTCATAACTACGAGGAACCGAGTTCGAGTCCACCTGATGACAGGAATTTTAATATTCTAAACTGTACCCCTCCGGACCGCGCACGAAAACCTCCTAATCTAGAAGAATGTTGTTCTATACAGCCAAGTATTTCATATTCTTACCTAAAGAATCAGTAAATATTCAAATCAAGCTTATGTTGCTTTTCTTAGATAAAGTTTCAGAATATACTTGAAAGAAGAATAAATTCTTCTTTTAAGCACATGATGATAAGCTTTTCTAATACTTATGATAAGTATATCTTAAAACTAATATTAAGAAAATATTCTTTGTTGAAGAAAACTATTACTCAAACCAAATAAAATAAAATGAGTAATTGCTTTTCTTGGCTGTAGAACGATATTTTTCTGTGTGTAGTTTTTGAAAGCTCTCGATGTAAGCTAAATGTTTTCGCAATTTAATAAATAAATAAATGAATGAATAAATGGATGAATGGATTTAATAAATACATAAGTGAATGAATGAATGGATGAATGGATGAATGGATAAATGGATAAATGGGTGAATGGATTTTTTTAAATCTTGAAAAGTATTAAAGGAAAATATACTTTATTATATAGTTTTTGAAAGCTCTCGATGTAAGCTAAATGTTTTTGCAATTTAATAAATAGATAAATGAATAAATGAATGGATGAATGGATTTAATAAATAAATAAATGAATGAATGAATGTATGAATGGATGAATGGATGAATGGTGAATGGATAAATGGGTGAATGGATGAATGGATGAATGAATGAGTGAATGAATGAATGAATGGATGAATGGGTGAATGGATGAATGGATGAATGGGTGAATGGATTTAATAAATAAATGAATGAATGGATGAATGAATGAATGGATGAATGGATAAATGGATAAATGGATGAATGGATGAATGGATGAATGGATGAATGGGTGAATGGATTTAATAAATAAATAAATGAATGAATGAATGAATGGATGGATGAATGGATGAATGGGTGAATGGATGAATGGGTGAATGGATGAATGGGTGAATTGATGAATGGATTTAATTCACCCATTCATCCATTCACCCATTCATCCATTCATCCATTCATCCATCCATTCATTCATTCATTCATTCATTTATTTATTTATTAAATCCATTCACCCATTCATCCATTCATCCATTTATTCCATTCATCCATTCACCCATTCATCCATTCCATTCATTTATTCATTCATTTATTTATTTATTAAATCCATTCATCCATTCACCCATTCATCCATTCATTCATTCATTCACTCATTCATTCATCCATTCATCCATTCATCTATTCATTCATTCATTTATTTATTTATTAAATCCATTCATTCATTCACCCATTCATCCATTCATCCATTCACCCATTCATCCATTCATCCATTCATTCATTCATTAATTTATTTATTAAATCCATTCATCAATTCATCCATTCACCCATTCATCCATTCATCCATTCATCCATCCATTCATTCATTCATTCATTTATTTATTTATTAAATCCATTTACCCATTCATCCATTCATCCATTCATCCATTTATCCATTCATCCATTCATTCATTCATCCATTCATCCATTCATTCATTTATTTATTAAATCCATTCACCCATTCATCCATTCATCCATTCATTCATTTATTTATTTATTAAATCCATTCATCCATTCACCCATTTATTCATTCACCATTCATCCATTCATCCATTCATCCATTCATCCATTTATTCATTCATTTATTTATTTATTAAATACATTCATCCATTCATTTATTCATTTATTTATTTATTAAATTGCGAAAACATTTAGCTTACATCGAGAGCTTGTTGGCACAAACTGTGCCGCAAGCAACAACGTAGAACTACGTCAACTGACAGTTGACGTAGCCCTACGTCTAGTTTCCTTCGCTGAATACTTTAACATGAAATAGTACTATATGGTTATCGATATCTGCGTATGCGCATTGCGGACGATTAGGCTTCACTATCTTTCTCTCTCGCACAATTAACGTTTCTCTCTCGCACGATGTCGGACACAGACTCGATGTTCAATGCCTCTTCCATATATGTTCTATTCTAATAGACGTAGTTCTACGTGTTGATTGCGGCACAGTTGTTACTGTGCTTGTTTATTTTTTTTGCATATCAGAGCAATTAAGGCACATTACAACATTTCCGTAACAAAAAGACTAATTTATCTTTGGTAGAAAATCAAAATACTTACATTAATGTATCTTGATATTACAACCGCTACTACTTATTATTCTTTGTCACAATAAATGCTCCCTATAATTTTTTCCTATACCGCGCAATTGAATTAAGTATCATGTAAATTACTGTTTGCTTGAAACGCCAAAACCGTGGGACGAACACAGGAGAGAACATTTATTTAAGAAACTTTGAATCAAATCTTTAATTCCCGTACAAAATTATTTATTTTCTTTTGTTCGTTCGTATAAAAATCTGTGTACAGTGTTGAATTAAAAGATAAATTAAAATCACATATTTTAAGCGGAAAATGTGGTTAAAATTGCTATTAACTAACAATTTGAAATATAGAAGTTTATTTGTAAGGAATAAACAGAAATAGAAAATACACATTTCTTTATATGCATTTTTTTACATAACATTAAGTATTAAATTGAGGATAATATAAAATTTAATATACTTAAAAGGCTCTAATGATTAAAAATCAATCGTATAAAAGAGGGCATAAAGCCGTAACAAGGTCTTCGTGTTAAGTTCTTTAATAAATAAAAATTTACATACGAAAATGAAATTAAAGGAAAATGAAAATTTTTATTTTCTACACTGAGGATGGCCAGATATTGGCCGAAACGTATGTAAATTTTTATTTATTAAAGAACTTAACACGAAGACCTTTATGCCCTCTTTTATACGATTGATAAAATTTAATATCTTTTTGTAGCCAAAATATATAAAAATAACCCACACTGGGTAATAATTTTCAGTTCTTGAAGTTATTTAATCATTATAAAAATAATATGGGCATATCTCGCAAATTAGGATTTAAGAAGGTATAAAATCGTTACATGTGTATGTGTATACGTATTTTGTTTTATAAAAACTAAATATTATGAGAAGATGATTAAAAGTAGGATATCGCTAAAAAGAACAGTTTCTTTAGGAAAAACAATTTGAGCGGCAAAATAGGGCAATAAGAGACGTTCTACAAAAATAGTATCGGAAATATTATTGAAATAAGTGCTATCAAAGAAACTTCTACTGATGCAAATTGGTAGCATATGTAGATCTCGTTACTCCCGTTACATCCTGCAGTAACAAGTATGAATTACGTGCGTTTATGCAACAGTCTGCGCGATGTCGGCAATAGAGAGACGATCTTTACGCTAATATTAAACTTGAATACGAGCTTATGCAACGGTGCACGACGGCACCGATCTCCTTTTGCGTAGGCAAGCTCTTTCACCTAAATGATAACTAAAACATATATGCATAACTTGTATCTCATATGCTTTACTTTACAAGAGAAAACATTAATTCATATGAAACGCTTTTTTTATAACAGATTATAATTAAAAACCCAATGCTCAAAACAACCAAAATTTTCATTAAAAATTAATTAGTTCCACTTGAATTATTATAAAAAGGTAATTTTTATAAAAGTTATATTTTATAAAATTATAAAAGTATAATTTTATTTTGCAATTATGTTTAATATAAGAGAGCTATTTTTCTATAAGAATGTTTCTCAAAAAGATCAGATGTGATCAATTTCAAATTAATTTTTTCTTAGCGGAAATATTAAGGAAAGTTATCATTTATCTTGTAGGACTTTCTAACTTCTAACATTATGTGTTTCTATAATTAAGCCTATAAAATTGAAATTTCATTACAATAAACTTTATCTGAATTTTGCTGGCTGAAAATTGTATGTATTTCTATTATCAGTTGCTTTCTTTTGAAGCTCAGTTTGCAAGAAATCTTCTGTTTTTAATTGCTTATAATTCGAAAATAATTAGTGCCTCGTTATTTTAAGGAAAAACGAACTTTAAATTGGATAAAGAATTTGTCATTAAAAGGACATCAGTTTCTTCAAAACGTTGTAAATATGACCTTGACACCTTGATGTTTAATATTCGACTCAGATGAGAATCAGTAAAGAGAATGTATTAAATATTTATAACATATAATAAGTAATTATTAATTACTTATTATATGTTATAAATATTTAATAAATTCTCTTAATTATTAATTACTTATTATATGGTACAAATGCTAATACAAAAAATTATATACAATTGTCAAAATAAATATATTATTTAAATATTCATATTTTATAACGCAAACCATGCATCTTATCCTATTTGCAAAATAAATATTGATATTTTTTATAAAAGTATTCTGATAGAAGCCATTTGTGTGCTCTACACTTTTGGCTTTAACAAATTTTTATTTAAGCAAAAATTTTACCTAGTAGCCAGCTATTCGCTATATTCTTTGCCCCGTGCAGTACTTACCATATTGCGCGTGCATCGTCATCTTCTTATAATTTTACATGTTTAATATCTTCCAACTAAAAAACAAATTATAGCTTGTTGCTTTACGACAGTAATATGACTCGAGAACAGGACGGCATGTATATATAACGCTCCGTCCATGTAAGCTATTACTTTAATCGTAGAATATAAATAGCAGTGATCGATAGACTCCAAACACATTGAATCAATTCAAATATATGAGAAAAATTTTGAATCATTTCAAATGTACGAAATAAAAAAGTATTTTTAAAAATCTTGAATATTTTGAAATAAATATATATTTTTTCAATTTTACAGTATACTCTGTATGTTATTATTACACACAATTCACACTTCGTTTATATACATATAGAGATAATCATTTTATTTTAAATAAATAACAAGCGAAAAAAGTGAGCTTCGAGTGTATGTATACTGACCGGCAGGAGTGCCTGGACATAATACATATACATATACATATACATATATGTCATATACATATCAAAATGTCCAGGCATTCCTGCCGGTCAGTGTACAATGCGGTCAATAGTGCGTAAATTAACATATTATATAACAATTTTTAATTATGTATCTTATTAATAGAATACATAACTATATATGGGACATTTCGGCTTCGGTTTGAGTCACCTCCAGCGATGCAGTAAAATAAATAGATAAAATAAAATAATTTCACGTTTTCTGACAAGCCATTGGTAGGAATACATTCAAATTGTATGGTCAAAATGCAGTGTAACTTTCTACGAGAAAATCCAAGTAAAATTTTCGCTGATCATAATCTGTAATATAATCGAAATAGAAATAATAGTTAGAATCTGACAAACAAAAGGGGCTCAGACAGCTTATGAATAAAACACTTCAATATAAATAAAAAATAAAAGATTTAGTTACATTTTGTTTTACATACATTGCAATTATTAAGAGACACAGTAGTAGGTACGCGCGAAACAAGGCACGGGCGCTATACTTACGCCGCCCAACTAGTTAATCGCAGGAAAGATTTATCGTTTAGCTATAACGGCTGAACCGATGCGTTTCTGGGGACTCGATCGATTCGTTCCGTTCATATCATATAACAAAACTGTCTTTACTTTTGCTCTATGTGTCTTCTATGTTAAGATATTCCATCTCAAATCTAAAATTTTACAATTAAGAAATGGAAAAATTTTCAGCTGACATTTGATTTGTTAGAAGACACCACGAGTTGGATCAGCTCGTCGACGTATAGCATCGCCGCTGCACGGAGCTCGACCACTTGACATTTATCATCCTTGCGAGTTATTTGGTAACATTTCACTACTTACAATTTATCTGAACTGTCATGCTTTTTGTCGATTTATTTTCTCTGAAATCGCAGATTTTGGCTTCGCATAATAATGTCTAGTTCTCTGCACTTTCAGTTTCACATTAATACTGAATTAGCATGAAGCAGTCGACGAGAAAAAGTAAATCTTAATATCTCTATTAAAATGTCCAAATATCGAAATATTATATTATTATATATTAATTATAATATAAATATATTAATTATAACATAAATATATTAATTATAATATAAATGTATATAATATTATATATTAATATTAGGGGAGACCGGGGCCTAACCGTCGCCGTGGTTGAACCGTCAAATCAAATATCTCGGAACCTGTATATTGTGCGAACTCGCTATTAACATTGTAAACGCTGCTTATGGTACCCATGTGACCAATGGAGTTTCGGCAGGTTACCTGCCGTGTTATGATTTTTACGAGGGCAAACGTGTTTTCGGAAGGTGAAAGTTACATTTTCTGCGCGTGGAAATTTTGTAATATCTGCAATAATATTTGCTCTCCAAATCTCGAGGTACGTGATTATAAAGAGTAATGCATGCTGAACACGAATCCAGTGTAGTTTTTTCATTATCGTTGATGTCTAATATTTCGTGGGCGATCAAACCTGAAACTTGTGTTTGGGGTTAATCCGTCAGTAAGCAGTCCGGGTGCATTTTCAAGGCATTCTCGGGCATTTCCAGGCTCACTGCATATGGAATATGGATGAGACGGGAATTACAACCGTTCAGACACCGAATAGAGTCATCGGACGTCGAGGAGTGAAACAAGTCGGGCGAGTGACTTCTGCGAAAAGAGGAACCCTCGTAACTATTTTTTAATAATGTTTCGCATAAAAATTTTGAATAAATTTTTATATTTTTCTCTTAAAAAACAATTATTAAGATGTATCCTATCATTTTTCAGGATTAGATGTACGTATATGTATTGAAAATGCAGTGTGACGGTTAAACCCCGGCATTTTTGAGATTTCAATTTTTCCACCGTTGTCGTTTTTGCTCTATACCGGTTAAACAAAGCGACGTAGATAAAAATTTCCTATATAAATTTTGTAGCTAAAGGTTCACTCTTTACAGTGGTATACCACATTTAACTAAAATTATTTATTTTCTTGTTAAAAATCGGCACTGAAAAAAAACTGACGGTTAGGCCCCGGTCTCCCCTATATATATTTTATATATATTTCTGCCCCAAAAAAGAGAAAATTGGCTTTAAAAAATATGAAATATAATATATCGATGAGCAATCATTCAAGTCGAGAGATTATACCTTGAGATCTACAAGTAACAGTAGGATGAGACAATACCGCTTTTCTAATAGATTATCATCAAAGTTTTCTCTCAAATAAAATATTCAACGTTTATTTATGTATTCAAGTTAAATTTTTCCAGTAGGTCACAAATTGTTGAAAATCGCTTTCAATTACATACGTTCAAAATAAGATAAAAAGTAAGATTTTAGGATATAAATGTATATCTAATATTTCTTAATATTAAAATCAATATCCGACACGCATTAAACATATATTTTAGACACAGTAAAGCTCTCCCTTTTTAATTCGCATCGGTTTACTTGTACCAACTTATAGTCTATACAATTATAGTTATTAAATATCATACAACTACGATTTAATATATATTCAGTTAAGGCCGGAACACAATACAAAGGTACAGTCAATAGGAACAGGGAATAGGAACAGAATGCATTGATACACGGCTTCCGATAGGTTGAAAACCTATTTCTTTGTATTGTGTTTCTGCCCTTACTCAACAAATATCTTTATTATATAATTTGATATATAATAAGACGATGTGAATAAAAAAACTGATGGAAAATAAAAATGAAGAGCTTTGTTGCATACATAATCATCTAAAATATATAAATCCATATTTAAAAAAGGCATGTAATATATGTAAAAAAGGGATGATACAAAACTTATCTTTTTAAAAAAAAAAGGTAAGTTTTCTATGATTATTGTAAAGCAAGCAGAAGAAAGCAATACATCGTACAGAGGTTCTAATAAATAAATAAAATAAATAAAGCAACACAATGAGTATAAACAAGATAAACGGTTAAAAAAGATTTTAAATTATTTGTAGAAGAATTTATAAATAAAACTAATATTTGTACCAAACAAATACAACGTTAATCAAAACTAATATTAATTTGCCGGGAGAATGATATGCAAATATTATAACCATCGCACGCATAATGCTACTGCATGCTGCTGCTGCTGTGTGTGTGTGTGTGTGTGTGTGTGTGTGTGTGTGTGTGTGTGTGTGTGTGTGTGTGTGTGTGTGTGCGCGCGCGCGTGTAATGTGTTGAATACATAACTTTTACAAGCATTGTTTTTTGGTTCACCTTCGCGTATCAGATAGTCGTATATAAAAATACAAAAAAAAAGATGATTTCACGGAGTTCATTGCAAAGTATGACTATCTTCTACATATGCGTGAGCACGTTAAAAGTTAAAAACTTTGACGTATTTCTCACCCCGAACTCAGAATCTGTCAAATTAGTTTAGCGGAAACAACTTCGCGCGTAATGCATTTTACGTGCTTCCGGGAACTATTCCAACACTTCCCCGGTGTATAAATCGTTACTCAAAAAATTAAGTCGACGTAAATCAAATGTCGCCGTGACTTAACCCCTACCGCGAAGTTTCCCCGTCGTGTGTTCGTAATCGACGACACAGACGTATTCTTTTCGTCATTCTTCTACCGCTATCGCATCCTCATGAGAAGAAATCATGCAAAAATAGTTGGATCATTGGAAAAAGAGCGCTTTACAGTGCGCCAAACAAGAGCGTGATCGACATAACTTTTATTCACAAACATCACACAAAAATTCTCGAAATACTAGGTAGTGGGCGAGGGGGGCCCTTCTCTACGACGCATTATACAAAAAGTTAGTTTTTGCCAAACTTTAGCGCGAGAACGTCATATTTCGTCGTGAATGCCGCGTACGCAAAGCGTTTCGAAGCCGTGTTTCCTTGTGCACATCCGAAAGGATTAAAAATGTCGCTAACAGCCAGTGCCAAGTATATAAAGAAGTCGAAGGCGTTTGTATGTAAATAAGTGAGTGAAGACAAAAAGGATCGATGATTTATCGGAACAATGTAAAAAACAACAAAAAGAGAGGATAAACATTATGGCGATTCTTACTAAGAATCCTTTAACATTGCGTAAAGGACAAGCCAAATTAAAGAAAAAGAGTACAGATATATCGTACGAAATTATTCGAAGCCGTTTGCGTGCTCATAATCTTAAATGGCGGAATACCTCTACTGTCTGAAAAACATGTAGAAAAGAGACTCGCTTGGACAAAAGAAAATATCGATCGTGATTGGAACTTTCTTTTGGATACATCTCGCTATCCGAGCCTGGTCTATTCTCACTAAGCCTTCTCCATCGAACTATTAAACACTAAAGGTACACGTTTGGGACTGCTTCTCAAAGCATGGTCTTGGCACATTATATTTATTTACAGACAATTTAAATGCCGAAAAAATGCTCACAATTTACTAAAAGGCTTTATTATCATCTGCGAAAAATATGTTTGAGTGAAAAAATTAAAATCTGGATCTTCAAAGTTAACGATCCGAAACATCGGAGTAGGCTTTGCGCAGTGAAAAGAAGAAAACGACATCAATCTATTGGATTGGCTGTCATAGTCGCTCGATGCGAATCCATTCGAAAATGTTTAGGCAAACCTAAAGCTCAAGCTTTGTGGAATACAAAGTATGCTTCGGAGATGCTAGGCAATTATCAACAGCGGTGACGACTGGACAAATTTTTAATATGAACTAGCACTATACATGTATGCATTTTGAGATTGGTATAATAAATATTTATCGTAATATACGCGTTGATCACGCTCTTCATTGACAGACCGTACCTGTTGCGTTTTATTCGATTTTCGCAAAACAGGTCGATCAAACAGCGAAATACATGGCGTAGAGGGCTGATATCGCGAGCAAAGGGTTGGTTATCTCGGCGCCGTTGTTGTTTCTGCGCGATGGATAGACAGCCGAGATAGATAGACGGAAAAAGAAGGAGAGTCGGGGAGATCAGCGTCGACATTGTTGCCGATGACGGCAGCGAAGGAAAATCTTCTTCTCGCATCCGCCCCTATGATTATTATTTGCTGAGAGTCATAAATAATAAAGGAGATTACGTAGGTCGGTAGCCGGTGGTGATGGTGTAATTGAATCAAAATAATGTAGAGGTATCGTGTTGTGCGCTCCGGCCAATCATAACTCAGGTGAGACCATCTCCTCGCGGCACGGTGAGAGAAGACAAGAATGAGGAGGGGAGGGGAGGAGGGAAATATGCGCACCGAGGGTGCCTCTATATAAAGGGTGTCATCGCCAACTCCGGACACCCATTCCACCACCAACCACCACCAAACCACGCCGCAAACCACGCCGCCTGCTATTCGCCGCATTACGTTCTTTCTACTTGGACACTACTTATCTCCGCGATTTCGTCTCCCGGTCGCCCTGCGCATCAAGAAGTCGAAAAGCAGTCGACAAAATGGTGAGTGCTTTGTCGTTGTCGTTATTGTGGAGTGAGTGTGTTTTCCGAGATGTGCGGTGATTGTTACGTAAATTAAACTCTCATGATGATATTGTGCAGATTAGCAACGATCTGTCCGATCTGTCGCTTCAATCGAGTGCTGATTGATGATGAACAAGAAGCGTTAGCGAGCGATCGAACAATCTTCGCTCATCTTCCTACTCGGCGATATCGATCGAAATGAAAAGAAAGATATTGTCTTACTAACCGCATATCATGTATTAAGTTGTGAATATTTAACTTAATGTTATTTTATTTTACGTGGATTATAATTATTTTGTTAATTAATAATTTACGAATGTTGATAAATGATATTTTGTATAATTTAATTTAAACGTAGAAAATATTTAAATATCGTATGTTAGGAACATAAGAAGAAAGAGAGAGATTTCGAAATTTTATTTTATTTCCGTTACTAAACAATAAACGATTTTTGTATAAATATATGTATGTGTCAGAAAATATCTTTTCCCGAACTATTAAATCGGCTGAAAGGTTCAAGTTCTTTTTTTAAATTTCGTTTTAAATGACGTTAGCAATTCAATAATTCTATAAAAAAAATTGAAAAACTTTCTTCTAGAAAAAATTAGCGCAATTGAAATGATTGAAATTGATCATTCGGAATAATTGTTTCTAAAATAATTTCTAAATTTCTATTTCGGAATAATTGTTTCTAAAATAATCTAAAGTTATTTTGTATTTCGACTTTATTTGATAAAACAAGTATTATAGCGACGTAATATGAGTACTTTCGCATTTTCGAAAATTTCACTGAAAATGAAAACGGTTGTCAACGCGCAGAAAGATTCTACAAAGGTGGTGGATTTCCCGTGTCACCGAGTTTATCATCAGTCTTCATGGTAAATCCTTTGTTGTCTCTCTACGTGATTTCTTGCCTTTGCGTAATATTACTCTTATAGCGAGATATACTTTCCTATTATTTCAGCTAATTTCCATTTTCATTCAAACGTGTGGCTATCGCGTGAACTCATATTTTCTCGCCGTTGAAGTGACGTAGCGAATCTTGTATGTTCCTTTTCAGTTTCCATAAATTTACCGACTTAATCCTCTTGGTCGGATTTACCGCGGTGCCTTCTTGTTTTTTTCTGAACATTTTCATGACACTAACTTTAGCAGGATTTAGCAGTATTAATTTACTAATTTACAAAAAAAATTTGATAACAATGTCGACTGTTATATTCCATTTCGTTTTAAAAACGGCAAGGTAGAAGGACATCTCCATCAGAGCCCATTCTCGAGGGATGAAATTGAGTAAGTGGCGTAATAAGGATTGATACACGAAAATTTTTTCATGATATTAACTTAATTCAATTTTCTTTCAAAATGTATTTGTTTTGTATTTCAAAGAATAATAATAATATAATAATGTTTTGGGCAACAAAAATGCAAATTTTCGGGATACATTAATATTTTAATAAAACATATAACGGCAGATTCCTTAACCAATTCGATTCTTTCTAGATTAAAATGACTGAAGATTATCGCTTATTACGATTTTTCACAATCTTTAACATCTAACAATAACCAAAGTTGAAAATCATAAAATTATTAAAATTTATTTTAAATTAATGTAGATATGCATAATTTTAATATAATATTTATAGGAAAAAAATCTCAAAACTTAAAACTCTTTTACGTGCATTTAATATTATTTTCAGTAAAGTTTTTAGTAAAATCTTTTAAGACATAAAGACAGAGACATAAAGACAAGAAAACACAATAATGGAAATATTTTTATTAGTAGAAATATCAACCTCAAGGTAATTAAAGAATCTGCGATTAATAGTCCAATATAACGTAACGCGATGTGATCAGTATACAAGAACCTGAGTATTAATATTGATACAATGCAATCTGCGTGAAGTAACAATAAAAGTCAGTTAATTAAGAAGAGAATCCGCCCATCTACGTTTACATTAATACTCGTTGCTCTTAAGACGTGGTAAATCTGCAGGTTTTTAACAATACACGTAACAAGTTTGTGGGTGATGACGTGATTATGAAGGGCAGTCGCGTACAGGGTTAATTAAAGTAATATAAGGCACCGCATTAATCTTGCTCAGTACGCCGTGGTATTGTTAAACAGGATATTAATATAGATAATAAGGCATCGATATAATTTATTGTGTGACGCACGCGCGCGTTGGACGACACGTCGCTCCTGTTGCACTTCGTAATTCTAGTCGATCTCGACAAATCAATTACACATTACTAGTTATTAAGTTACCTAGCAACTCTGTAAATTTATAATCTGCTTTATACTTGGGATTATGGATATTAATGTAGTTTCTACTTATGTTTTATACATGATGTAATATATTTTATTTTTACTATCTTATTTAATTATTTTTTTTGTATAGTAGAATATTGTGATATTGTGATGCACTGTGTAGCACAGTTTCAGTGTAGACTGTTTCTAGAAGTTTTCTTAAATTTTCTCAAAAATAAAAGTTAATTTGTTACGTCAAAATTTTGCTAATTTAATTAACATATCGTTATAAGTCTATGACGTTCATATAAAATACAATCGATTTTTCTAACATAACTTACACTCGATTATAAATATTACTTGCATTTGCCTAAAGTTACTTATTTTATTATCGGTATTGTCTATACTTCCGTTTAAATAAATGTGTGTATGTGTGCGCGCGCGTAAAAAGCTACATATTTATCAAATTAATCAAAGAATATATATTTGTTATTAAAATTTTATTTTAAGGTGGTTCATGCAGTAATTTGAAGTCACAAAAACAACTATTGTTACTAGTGACAAATATGAATGATTTAGTATGTAAAAATCAGCATACATTAAAATTAATTATTCCTTAAGGTTTTTTCTCATTTAATCGTTGCTATAAACTGAAAATATCAGAGCAAAGTCACAAATTTGACTAGAGTTGGTGATATAACCATAAATATGATCACGCCGGTAAAGAATAAAATATACTAAAATAGAAAAAATATACGTCACAATTTCTACAATTCCGCGATAGTGAATATATTCATACAACTGCCGAAAAAGATATGTTATCCTTATAACCTCCATTCAACGGTAGAAGAATGGTAGGACACGCGTCTTGTGCGTCAGCTGACGCGTGCGACGTTGCCAAGCAGCCACTCAAGACGGCTGCCATGACTCTCGTGTCGTGTCGAAACGTCGAAAGTTGCCGAAAGTTTGTCGAAAGTTCCGCTTTATTTATATACGGTACGGTCAATCAATTTGGTGTCGCGTCAGTATCTTTAGAAATGTTTATTGCATCGATTAAAGAGTTTTTTATTCGTTCATCTACTCGAGAAGTATGAACGTATTCCATAAATGTGCGATCTGACCCTCCTTTCCCTACTATCACCATGTAAAATTGGCAAAGTTTACGGACATATATCTCCGGAACCAAGCGGTAAAAAAATTTGAAATTTTTCAGACACACTCTAGGAACGTTAACCTTTCATTTAATATCATATTTTCCGGGCTATCTACATTTGACCTAAATGCTTGAACCACCTTAATCTATGTTCTTTTTTTACGAAAAATAGCGAAACCTATCTACAATTTTCAAAAAATTAAAAAAAATGTTTTTTACAAACTAAGCCTCAAAGAACCAAAAGATAACCAAATTAAATAATCTGTTAGTAAAAGTAAAAATTGCAAATTTTATTAAATATATGATTATGGAATATCAATATATAATACAGGATAATTCAGAAATACTTGTATAAACTTTGGGGGTGAGTTTTCCACACATAAACAAGAAAAAAATGTCATATACACATATCTCTGGATTACAATAAAGAAATGCCTGGTTTATAATAAGTAATAAGTAAAGATTACTTTCGACAAAAACTGACAGAATACATCTACAATGACATATGACCCATGTAATAGTAATACATCTTCAGTTCAATTGTTTGTCTACTTATAGTTCATAACAAATGCTCAAAATATCATCCACCTACTTCAATGCACGCATAGACACGTCGGATCATATTAGACTGTCGCACCTTGTTAAAGATCCCATGTAAGTTACAGATGATTTTGCAGGCATCTACGATGCATTGGTGAAGCGTCTCTTTATTTATAACTTTAGTTGCATAAACTAGGGCTTTTAAGTGTCTCCACAGATAAAAATCGAATAGATGTAGGTCAGGCGAACGTGCAGGCCTAAAATGTAATTTTTCGATTATAACTCGTAAACTAAGCATTTCCGCGGACATATGTGTATATGACATTTTTTTCTTGTTTATCTGTGGAGAACTTACTCTCAAAGTTTGTACAAGTATTTCTAAATCACCTTGTATATAAAAAAGTAATGGGCGAGTTCTATAAAATATGTAAATTAAGAACGATTATGCACGCGATATAAACGCAATTTTATCGATACAACATTTGATTGCAGATTGCATTCTGGGCTTTCAATGCAATGGCATTCCTCTGTAATTGGATGCTCGTATCATCCTCGGTGCTAACGCCGTTGAAGGACGACGGTACCTTGAGGATTTTCAAGGAGTCACCAAATGAATTCGAATACGTGATAAAGAGACACGGCATCAACGAGCGTAAAGAGGATACCGAGTCTAAAGAGAGACGCAGCACTATGGGTTCCTCCTTCATCAGGTTTGGACGCAGTCAGTCTGCCTTCAACAGTGTCGATAATTCTGTCTTCGAGGGAGAAACCGATTCGAAGGTCAGCAGGCATCCCCGATGGAAGTCACCGGACATCGTCATCAGGTTCGGCCGGTCTAACATCAAAGCTATTAACAGCGAACAACTCAAACGCGGGCGAAACGATCTCAGTTTTATCAGGTAATCATCCTATCGCATTTTCTGTTAGCTAATATCAAGATGTAACTTGGCGAGCATTTGTCGAATATCAATTGTAAATGCGCGTTGTAAATGTCCGGCAAAAAATGTTTCATATAAAATAATATATAAAATATTTATAATTATATTTAAAATATGTCCATATTATCCATATATGTTTTCTTTCTCTTATATAATTTCTGTTCGTATATATAGAAAAAATAATTAGAAAAAAACTTTTGCATTGCTTTTCTTACAAAAAGTACACTCATGATTAAATTATACAACATTCTATATATAATAATGTATAATAATTTTGCATATGATTACTATATTTATATATGATTATATATGGGCAATTTTTTTCTCATTTCCTCGAACTTTACTTTTTAAGAAAAACAATGCAAAATTATTATTTTAATCATACTATTATATTTTCTTTTTATTATTTTCTTTGTATATATAAATAGAAATAATACAAGAGAAGGAAAACATAATATATAAAATTTTTTACCAGGTGCATTCTCGTATCTTTAAACGATGCTTAGCAAACGAGAGAATAATATTAAAGCATCGTACCAAGTTGTGACGTGGCGTACTTTTTTGGGAAATTACAAAAAATATTAACAATCTTCGCCCGCGCAATTTTCGCGCTATGTATAATAAACAACGGAAACGCAAGTGTAGTGCGTAACATATGAACGAGTGAGGTATCAGGCAAACGCGACGTTGTTATTATTATTTATCGTAACATTACCGAAATGACACGCGCGCAAGAAGTATGACGGGAAGTACACCGGCAACGCGTAATACTTGTACCGCGTTTCTCAGAAAAGACTCTAAAGGAGAGAAATGGATGGTGACGCAAAGGCATAACGGATTCACTAGAGACTCGTATTCGACCATTGTTGCTTTCTTCTTACGTCACGATACCGGAAAGTTCAGTAACGCGTGTAACGCGATCATTTTTCCCAGTTATATTTAATGCATTATCTCGCTTTTATCTAAATTACCCCGTGATACTTTAAAGAGTAATACGTTCCTGTGACTTCAATGATATTGAGAATGAGAATACAAAAGGAGATTTGTTGTTGATCGATGGATTCTACGTGAAAAAATAAATAAAAAGAAATAAAAAGAAACGTTTTTCCTACATTGTAAAGTTTTGTTTTCGATAAAAATAAAGTTTAGAATTCTAAAGAATTATCATTGGTCTATCTCTGTTTTAAAGTTTTTATTTTCTCACCGGAAATATATTAATGTCAAAAAGAGCATATGTCTTTTTTCTTACATTGTAGATCGAAATAAATTATTTTGTTCATCACGCACGTTCAAGATCTATAAAATATATCAAAGATTTTCTTTTCGATTAACAAATTAATGGATTAATAAGTACCGGTAAATTTTGATTGACTATGATCCATTTTTGCTGAAAATAAATGACGGAATATACAAACGGAATTATATATTATATATCTAATATTATAAAAAAGAGTTTTCGAAAAAATTGTCGAACGCGAGTGGCGACATGTAAAAATTTATGTAATGTGACATATGACATAAGGAAGGACTTCGGATAATTACTTATCTTTGACGTTATATAATCAATGATTACAGGAGGAAATAACAAATGTAAACAAAACATTTTCCTGGTATAAAGTTTTGTCTTTGAAAGAATCAAATTGCGAAATAAGAAGGAATTAGAGCGGCGTCTTTTTTCTACTTTAAATTTTTTATTGTCCCGCTGCAGTTATGTTGAATTATGATATCAGAAATGCAAAACCATATGCATCTTTGTTTTACACTGTACATGAAAAATTACATTTTGCATACCACTACGTGTATTCGATGATGTACGCTGGCGAGATGTAACGAAGATTCTTCTTCCATTTCATGGATTAATAAATATCTGTTGATCAACTGCCATAAACGATGGGATTAACTACCTTACGAGTAGATTCGAATTTGTTGGCGTAGTTTCGAATTCTTCATAATCACTTTGAAAAATAATAGCAGTACTTTTAAGTAGACTCGAATTTGGACAAAATGGGTTCGAATTTTCTATGAGTATAATCTCGAGACAAGAGTATTACTTCCAAATAAACTCGAATCGAAATCAAATGTGTTCGAATCTTTTATGAGTACTTTACCAGAAATTTTTCGTTTAAATCAAAACACTTGTATAAAACGACAATTATTTTAGTATATTATTTTTTGATTATTACAAATATTAGATAATTAATCGTTAAAATTAAATATAATAAAAATATGATTAAAAAAAAACTTGCACTTGTTTCCTCATCATTACAGATCGCTACCATTGCTCCTATTTCATTTTGCTCACAAAGCTTTTCTATGAGGAAGCTTGTATTTTATTTGATGCATAATTATTAGTATTTATTAGTTTGGCTTCCTCATAGAGGAAGCTTTATGAGCAAAATAAAATAGGAGCAATGGTAGCGATCTGTAATGATGAGGAAACAATGTGCAAATTTCTAATTTGCATACTTTTTTAAATTTTAAATTTAAACTTTTTATGAATTAAAAAGGGTCAGCTTAGTAGCACAAATAGAGTTTTACAATTGACGTAATGTCAAATCGATGTTGACTTTGGGAATTCAGGCTACATGGTCCATATATGGACTTCGCATATGGACCTTTGATCGCGTATAAAGCTGGATCTAATCAACCAAAGAACTTAAAGGATTATATATAAAATAGAAGTAGAAAAGACTAAAGAATATAATAGAATTATAAATAGTCTGATATCTCAAAATTGGCGGAAGTTAGAGCAACCACGAACATTTCTCAAAAAATTCAAAATTTTATAAAGATAGAACCTTTTTACCGATTATCGCCAAATTCAATACCAATCTTCTTTTAATGATACTCTATATAAAATTATATGTATAACTTATACATGTAACTTTTTAAGCAAAAATCGGTAACTTCTTCACCGATCCTCACCAAATTCAATACTTTCCTTAAATGATATTCTATCCATCAAATAACTTACACATTTTTTAAGCAGAAATCGGAAACCCTTTCACCGATCCTCGCAAAATTCAAAACAACCTTCCTTTAATGATACTCTGTATAAAATTACATGTATATCTTATACACTTTTTAAGCAGAAATCGGTAATCCCTTCACCGATCCTCGCCAAATTCAATAACAATCTTCCTTTAATGATACTCTATCCTTCAAATAACTTAGGGTAGACCGAGGCGAATCGGATCAATATAAGTTTTAAGACAGTTTTCGTTAGTGTTTTGTTTCAAACGAGCTGTTTTGTCATGCTAATTAGTAATCCGATTCGCCTCGGTCTACCCTGTATATTTTTTAGACAGAAATCCTTTCACCAATCTTCGCCAAATTCAAAACAACCTCCCTTTAATGATACTTTACATATAAGATTACATGTATAACTTGTACACTTTTTAGGCAAAAATCGGTAACTGCTTCACCGATCATTGTCAAATTCAACACCAACCTACCTTTAATGATACTCTATCTATAAAAAAAAAAAATTAAGTTCAATATCTCAAAATTTGCGGAAATTAGAGTAATCATGTAGATTTTTTTAGATAGAAATCGGTAACCCTTCTATTCTATTCTATTATAGAATTTATACCTTTTATACCTTCTATTCTATTATATTCTTCAGTTTTTTCTACCCCTATTTCATATATAATTCTTTAAGATTTGGTTAATCAGTTCTTGAGTTATAGAAATTTCGGTAAATTTGGCACACATACGGATATTTTTTTAAATTACGATTTTCTGACGTTTTAGATTAGAACATTCTGAACACATTGGCATCAAAAACTAAACAAACAGTTTTTTCTTTGGTCTTTTCTACCCCTATTTCATATATAATTCTTTAAAATTTGGTTGATTAGACCTAGCTTTATATACGATCAAAGGTCCATATACGAAGTTTATAAAAACAAAGCTTCCTCTATGAGGAAGCAATATAGAATAAAAGTTACTTAAAATCTTTACACATTACATTCTTTGCTAACTTCATTCTTAGAGTTCGAGTAAAAACTTTCCTTTTAAAAGATTTGGTTCTTTATAATAGAAATTACTTATTGTTAGTACATTTCGAATATATATAATTGTACTATAAGTACATTTCGAATCCTGCAAATACTTGTTTTAAAATTCGAAACTAACTAGTTAGGACCGATTAGTGCGCAAGTATGTATGATAAATATCATTTTTTATTAATATTACTCGAATTCTAGAAAATAAAGCTTAAATATTGGATTTGACTCAGATTTTTAAGTACATATTGTATTTGATCCCATCAAGGTACATTTTCGCAGAAAACATAGAACACGCGTAAACTGGATTATATATGTGTATTTACTATAATGCAGAATAATAAAAAATCCCAGATAACACAATGTCCAAAATTGGGACATAAAACGTTTTACAATATGACGTTTTGAAGACGTCTCATGTCCCGATTTAAGACATGTTATTTGAGAAAGGAGTCTTTAGTACACTTATTATTTTATATTAATTCAAACGCGAGTGGTGGCATGCAAAAGTACCTAATTTGATGTACCTATATAACACAATAAAAAAGTTTACTTAATTTCTCATTTTATGATTCTGTATAATATTTTATTTCAATAAGAAGAAAATAAATTTACCAATAGTTACGAAAATATAAACAAAAGTGTGTTATTGAAAGATCGGAATAACAAATAAATAAATTTTGCTTAAAATAGATTTGGTCGTAACATACAAGTTGTGCCGGCCGATCTCGATCTATCTGCGGTGTGCTCGGCGCTTGTTTCGAATGGCGTGGTCAACGACACGGAATTACATCCGGATGTGTCGCGACTGCTCCGTCTTTGCAACGGCCTGAACAAGATAACCGGCGAGATCAGTTTGGATGGAACCTCGGAGAGCCAGGACAGCCCGAGCCGTCACGAGTGAACCGGCCTGTTGCTGTTATCCAAACTCGTCCGAGATCCGAGATCGTCCCCATGTGGATTCGTCCTGCGGATTCGATGCCGGATGTCAACGAGGATTCGTAGCGCTCCAGTTTGTCGAACCGATTTGATCGCTATGACCGAACTGAATTTGGCTTTGAGATGACGGCCGGATCGCGTTCACTATCAGCACGGATTTGTACTTATAAGTGGATCTCAAACGCGTCAACTTGTTAAACAATTGAAAATGATTATTCGCCTGTTGCAATATTATACAAAAACAATAAGATTTATTTGGAGAAAGTTAGAAACTCTGCTCCTAGTTTCTTTGCCAAGCTAAACGAGTTATAGCTTGTCCGTTCAAAAATACTAATCTGTAACTAATTTTCTTATGTGTAAACTTAGCATTATGTCTTTTGTGAGAGATAAAAATTAAATTGATTGAACCGATAATTTTTTATTTAATATTGATTTAATTGTTGATCTGATATATTATATGTTACATGTTACATAACAGAATAAAACAATTGGTTTTCTTTAATCTTTTAGTCATCTGTGAAAAAGCTTCTTTGAAATTATCAAATTACACAACAGAAATTTAATACATTATTTTAGCTTATTATTTCTGTTATTAGTTTTATAAAAGTGTTCCTTAAAACCGAGATGTGATCAGTTGTTCATTTATAATCTCTCTTGTTTTTATTGCAAATGTATTTGCAATAAAATGCAATGCCTTTATGCTGGATATATACACACCTACATTTGTAGCTAAAGGATTAAACGGATCTCTTGTGTATTTTGTCCTATATCTTCCTTATCCTGTCTCCTAGGAAAATAAGCGCTAAATATACACAGGCTTTTCGAAAAAAAAAACCTATATTTATTTCTCTTAATTTTACTAAGCGCTAAATGTTTATCGGCGCACCCCCAAGCTGATAGCAAATGCTGAGCCGTGAATCTCGTATCGGATACCACGCTGTACATCCACCTGCTTCATTACTTATTCAATGTACATTCAAACCTGACGATTCATCGTTCCAAAACACAATCGATTTAATCGCAGATTTATATTGTAATTGTGCGCATTCTTCTTATCGCGTTCGCAGCATGTTGCCGCTAACGGTGAATTCGGTTGGATGTACTAATAGCACTCTGAATGTTAAGAATCGTCGTATTTATTACACAAACGTGTATGATGTAAAAATGTTGCTATTGGAATGTCTAAGCGAACGTACGCTGAAAAGAATTAATTGCCTATTTTTAGATTTTTTTAATGACAAAATGTTACTGAACAATGCGTTAATATTAGCCAATACTTTTATATCCAGATATATCTTTATTCAAATATATATATATATATATTTGAATAAAGATATATCTGGATATATATATATATATATATATACACGACATTTTTTTTATTCTACAATCTTTTGCCATCTTTCTTACAACTTGGAGATTTCATTCTTCCAAGAAGAAACTTATCGCTGAGAATTATTAAAAATCGTTTTTTATGTTACTCGAAGAACCGAGAAAGTGAGAGAGGAAATTTTTATTACTGAGAGAATTTTGCAAAAATTGAAGTAATATAATCTAGTATTTCTTTTTTTTTTAGTTTGTTATTATATTATGCAGTTTTATTTTTAATATCGTCTCAAAATAGTTGTATCTAAAAGTTTTTATTTTAAAATTGGTTTCTAACTAGTCAATTTTGTCAAACATTATGGTAACTTGTCATGAATATTATTAACAAACCATTTATATCGCTATGTTTTTATGTCAATTTATGCGCGATTGTTTTTTTACGTTTATTCCGTACGTTCAACCAAATTTATTGTAAGCCTCGTATGTTGCTAAACAATATGACCGATCGTTGGGGGGGGGGGGGTCCAGTCCAAGTTTACGATAAGTATAAAAATCTGTCGTCAAAGTGCATACGTCATATTGTCCTTAGTAGTCTACGTCGTTCTTATGTTGTATGTAAATTTAATACGTAACTCATATAATTAAAAGGAAACAAAGTGGCTGGATATGAGCTTATCTCTGTACGATACACCTATCCCATATCGTTTGTTGATTGCTGCTTTCTTTTGAATTAAAAAGGTCTTTTCTTTTTTCCTCTTTTCTTCTTCTTCTTTCTCTTTGGTGATCTCACAATCAGACTTGTATATTTATCATAGATCCGTCCCCAATCGCTGAAATATCATCTAAAAATATTCTCTCTTATTGGTTATTTAACCTCTGTAGAATTTCCTTAATTCTTTTTGAACTCTTAGAAAGATTATTCACAAATAGCTTTATCTCAAAGTTACAAACACTACTCGATTTCCGAGTAATTAACGTACGGTTAATGCTATTAATATTATTTTAGAGAATTTGAAACTTTATCGATTATTTCCTTTTAATGATGGAACTATACCAGTTTTTATGTTAATATTGCCACAAATTACTTGTTACATCCTAACGATTCTCATCTTTGTCATTTTTCTCTGTTCCAATACCGGAATAATGCCTCAAGAGTTTCTTTCATCTTCTTTTATCTTCTTACACCTTAAATATATTTTCTATGCAAATAATCTATCAATTTATCTTCATTGTTATTACTCTCAACTTCAGGGTATTGCATAAAATATTAATGATGATGTGATAACAGTACCTGGGCAAAACAAAAAAGGAATAGACTAACCGTTAAAATTTCTGTTTACTCACTGTAACCACATAGGATTATAATGTTAAAAATGAAAAATCATATAAAGGTTTTCTTTTGTATTATATATAAATATATTGTATACAAATAAATCTCTTTGCATATTATCCTACTCGATAGTATGGTTGGTAATACATACATGCCAAAGAAATAAAAATTTAAGCGCTCTTATTTTAATTACTTTTTACTAATAAATAAATCTATTATTCATGTGTTTTACATTTAAAAATAAACGCTTTATAAAGATTTACAGTTATACAGGGTGGTTCAGGACCTCTGCGACAAACTCTGAAGATACCTATATCTCACAGAGAAAATTTTCTGTGAAGCAATCCATGTTCTCTGACACGTCGTTTAGGAGCTGAATCTGATTGCATTCTGACCCCAAATGTTCGATAGAATCCGACAACCAATGTTACGACGGTGTCATGAATGCAATCGGTTTCAGGGTAGACACTTTGAACGCCTTCTGTAAACTGTCTGCAAGTGTATTTGAAACAATAAATAAATAATTTATCTCATAATTGTAATGTTACCTAAGACCTGTCTGCGCGGTTGCGTAGCTCCTACGACGCCGACGTGTCAGAGAACACGGATTGCTTCACAAAAACTGGTCCTCTCTGCGAGATCTATCGTTTCTCAGAATTTGCAGAGGTCCTGAATCATCTTGTACAATCAAGAGACTCCATGATACATTTTATAAAATTACTCTGACGAAAACGGATAGCGACGTGTAAGAAAAATTAATTTATTTTAATGTGCATAATTCAAGAGAAGAAAGGAAGAGATTCGCGCATAATTTTTTGTCAATAATATTGCGTTTTTTACTTTAAAAAAATTTTCAATTACATTTTTCAAACAAGATTGAATACAAAATTCATAACTTGCAAGATGACTTGCCAAGTTTAAAATACATATTTACACACACACACATATATACACACGTGTACAAGCAAGGGAGAGAGAGGGAGAGTGGCTCTCTCTCTCTCTCTCTCTCTCTCTCTCTCTCTCTCTCTCTCTCTCTCTCTCTCTCTCTCTCTCTCTCTCTCTCTCTCTCTCTCTCTCTCTCTCTCTCCCATCTTTTTTCTGTACCTCTTCGCATCTTTTTAAATTACTGATCTGCATGCATTCACATAATCTTCTCATTATTATTCTGCTTTTATATTTTATATTTAATTATTTATTTCTATATATTTTTTTATTAATTATAATAACACAGGCCGACAAAATTTTGCGAAACTCCAAAACCTGAGACCAGACTATACTTTCCCAAAGGTTTTCGGTCCGCTGAATCCGAATCCGCCAGCGGAATTGCTCCATCACATCAGGTTTTCGAGATATCCTAATCTGAAAGTGCAAAAAACACAGTTTTTCGCTATATTCGGGGTTATATTAAACCGCGAATTAATTTTTCTCCACAAAACTCGTTACGGCATTTGAAAGTACTACTCTTCGCCTTTAAAATGCTTTTTGAATTTTTCAGATATCTTATTTCTTCTCGGAGATATCGTCCGTTGAAATTTTTTAGTTTGGCGTTTTCGTTACAACCTCCCTAACTTTGAAAAAAGTCTAAGATTTTCAAATTCGCCTTTTTTTGGTCAATTAGGCAGACCACAGTTATGTATTCTTATGTTTTTGGAGTAGCTGAATTTGAAATTGCAGTCTGCTTACCCCATCGAGTCCCCCCCCCCCATAGCTATGACTCGATGGGGTAAGCAGACTGCAATTTCAAATTCAGCTACTCCAAAAACATAAGAATACATAACTGTGGTCTGCCTAATTGACCAAAAAAAAGGCAAATTCGAAAATCTTAGACTTTTTTCAAAGTTAGGGAGGTTGTAACAAAAACACCAAACTAAAAAATTTCAACGGACGATATCTCCGAGAAGAAATAAGATATCTGAAAAATTCAAAAAGCATTTTGAAGGCGAAGAGTAGTACTTTTAGATGCCGTAACGAGTTTTGTGGAGAAAAATTAATTCGCGGTTTAATATAACCCCGAATATAGCGAAAAACTGTGTTTTTTGCACTTTCAGGTTAGGATATCTCGAAAACCTGATGTAATGGAGCAATTCCGCTGGCGGATTCGGATTCAGCGGGCCGAAAACCTTTGAGAAAGTACAGTCTGGTCTCAGGTTTTTAAAAATGTCGGCCTGTGTAATTTATAATAATATAAAGATTAATAATTATTATATTTTATTACACATTTTATTATATGTATATTATTATGTATTATGTTATGTACTGTTAATAATTACTACTGCCGTTTATACTTTTGTATTCCATGCTTTTTCTAAAAAAAAAAAGAAAAATTTCGCAATTTTTTCTACGTCCTAAGAGTTTTATTAGAGAAAAATAAAATTATCTGTTTATAAGGTTTGTCTATCCATCATTTCAGAGATAATTGCAGTTGTAAACATCTGAATTCGCGGGCATGCATATATTCTTATATGTTGTAATATATTAAATATTTTTATCAGAAAAAAATTCACGTTATGATATATCGTATGTGCACAGTAAAAAATAAAACGTAATTTTAACATTTTTTACATGTCCCAGAAAGGCCACTCTAAATTTTAAGTTAAAATGACTCATTCATCATGTGTTACTTGTTGACAAATTAGAAATGTTAATTAATTGACACTATACTTTACATTTATATTTGTTCTTTTGACTTTATTTTTTAAATTTTAATTATTTTACAGACTTTACTTAAATTATGTGCAATAGAAACATTTAATTTTAGTAAATTTAATTATTTTGTATGTCAAAGTTTACGATTATTTGAAAATTTACGTTTAACTTTTGTTTATGTGTTAAAATAACTTTAAGACGTGTTGATTTTTAAAGTAAAAAAAAAAAAACTATCTTTATTGCTTATCCCCGCAGGGTTTGCAAGTCGTTTTTATAAGGAACGTTACCCAAACCTTTACACTACTACCCTTTCTCCTCTCACTTTAACCCTTTGGACCAACGGCTTCGTCTCTTTCCGAAAGACGGAGCCCAGTTTGCTCCGCACAAGAGCCTATCTTGCACGGAGGGGCGCAGCTTCGGAAAAACATTCCATGTTTACATGGCTCTAGTGGACTCGAACCTGGTTCCTCAGATTACGAGTCTGGCGCTCTACCACTAGACCACACTGCCGCCCTTGATTTTTAAAGTAATTGTGTTAAAAGAACTCAAAATAATATTTAATTTCTAAATGACATATATAAAGTGTTAAGTTATCACGTTGACATAAATGTAACACATGAAAATGTTAAGAAAAAAATAACATAGCTGTTGTATGTTAATTTTACATTGAAATAATAATAAAATCTTGGTGACACAAGAAAATTTTAACATATGGACCGCTATGTACACACGATTTTTTACTGTGTGCCTTTCAGTTTTATGATCTCTCTCCGTATTTATCTCCAGAATTATTACGGATGCATCGTGCGCTAAACGTGGAAATGACACTACGTCGTCGGGGGAGATAAATAATCACGCGGACGGCGGAAAATATGAAGAAGAATGAGCCGTAGCGCGTTGGCGGTATACGAGCTCTGGATTTAGTGTCTTACCGCCGTCACGGAACTCTCGCGTTCCATTATTTGGGGAGTTAGAGAGAGAAGGAGATTCTCGCCCGTAGTGATAACGCCAATACAATACTAGACAATGCGGCGAGTCTCTGGCGTGTGTGTCCGGCTGTTCTTTTCTTTCGGTACGTGGCGCCTCGCCCTCGTGCTTAATCCGCACCCTGAAGATCAATCCGCCTGGCACAATGTCGTAAGGTTTCGTCGAATTGCATGCGTAGATGTGACCGTTATACAGTCTACGTCTAGCGTCTCTCGCGCAAGCATGTTGGTATCGACATGAAACAGCACGTAAGTTTAATACGTTTCTCGTATAAAATGGTCCAAGTCGAAGAGGGGCGGCGAGAGACGTCGTCTCCTTTCTCATGAATTTTTCCAATTGGTTAAAGTTTGAAAGTTTCTCATAGAGTAATTTTTTAAAAGTGCGTTTACTTAACATAATAATAACTGTATGTAGAATTGAATAAAAGAAACGACTTTTGAAAATAATAACAGAGTCTTGAAAATTCTCTCGCAAAATAATAACGTTTAGAAAAATAGATTGACTCCTTAAATTATTTCTATTTTTACACACAAAACAATTTTTAATTTGCCGGATAGAGACATTATACAAAATACAAAAAAGAAAGTACATCAATCCGATACTACCTGTGTTTATATGCGTATATGCATGTTTGCGCATATGTGCTTTTTCGCAGGAACTGAAGTAAATTCATTGAAGCTAACTTGCCATTTAAAGCGTGTGATATGTAAAAAAATGTTTATTAGTAAAATTTTATGCCATTTTATGTATTTTGTAAGTACACATCTCGATTTTTTTAAAATATATTTTTTAATATCTCCTCGCCTTCATTTTATTAATTTCATTAGAATAAAAATTAAAGAGTTTTTTTCTGACAAATTTATCAATATATAATAATATCATTTTTAAATGCTTAATTTTTGAAAATAAATTATAAAAAGATATATATTTTCTATTTTAGCTCCCGTACAATATATTTAAGGCCTATCGATGAGGGCTTTGAATTTATATATATAATTTTATAGATTTTTACAGAATAATATAAAATAAAATCTTTTAATTAAAACTTAATTTAATCAAAGATAATATAATAATTTACATAGATATATTTATTGAAATTGATTGATTGATAATTTATTAATATAAATTAATGCAATATTTTTCCCCTTTTTTCTTTTTGAACATCGACTTAAAGTATTAGTGTTTATTAATTTTACATTTTTTACGTAATTAATTTTTATGAATGCTATGCACTTCAGCGGATCTTTATTGTAGTTTTTACAACAGTTAGTGATATATAGCGCATCTTTATTTGAAAATTATATGTTATAATAAAATTATTAACTGTGACATTTGAGAAACACTGGCCTAATTGATCTAAATTCTTCGTAATGTATAAGCATAGGAAACCTTATGAGTGATATCACATTGTATTCGTATTCACTTGCTTTCTGTTGTTATATTTTGTATGAGCTGAATATTACATACACAGAACAGATTTCTTCCATTTTTTGAAAAATCGGCGTTTTTGTTTTTACTAACCATTTAGTTCTTAACTCAGAACGCATGACTCTTGGTGAACTATATATACATAACTGTGTGAGCGCTAGTAGTACAGGGAATATTGTGTTATACACTGAATAAGGTGATTATATTTTTGCGTATTAAACATGTGAATTTGACAAACTTATTTAATTAATTTCCATAATATTAATTCTATTATCTTAGATAAAGTTCTATTTTATTCTTAAAAAATTAAAATACAAAAAGCTCATCAATTAAAAAATTTCCATACTTTTGGAGTTAAAATGCAGTCCAAATAACAAGATATCTTTTTAATTACAATTTCTTTACAAATATGTTTATAAAATTATTTTTTAAATAATATAAGTAATGCGAAATTAAGAGTTAGCGAATTAAGATTCGATAAAGAAATGTCAAACTCATATTCTTCGAAGTCGAACACAAGGGGAGATCGGGGCTAGAAGTTACACAGGTAAGTTGTCACAAAGCTTATATCTCACTTAATAGATTGAGTGGAATATTCTTCTCTATAGTGTAGGTTGCTCCTATCGTGTTAGTCGGATATACGAAATAGCTCGTTTCAAAAACATCGCATGTGACATTTACGAGCACTTTTTAAAAATTGGAGATTGTGAGTAAATTTTTCTTACCTCTATTTTTATTGTTCCGTTAGTTTTTGGAATTACTAGTCGTAATTTCTTTTTAGTCATAAGAAATATTATAGTTTTAGATAATTTTTCCTGTAATTAGTTAACCGTCATTGCAACATAGTTTAAAAATATAATCTTCTTTGTTCAAAATGACCGTTCAGGGTAAATTGTCTCAAATGAGATGGGATTTAAAGTTTATGAGAATTATTATTCTTTTATTTACTTAAAGTTTATGAAAGTATTACAAAGTTTATAAAAATTATTAATTTTTTGTTTAATTTATGCTGCAATATATTATTAAGTTAAATTTACCAAAAACTGTCACTAACTTTAATAAAATATTAAAACGGGAACTATTTGTCGTATGTGTCCTTTACATGAAAAGATAGATGACAATCAATCCAGAGTCATGTGACAACCAACCCTGGATATGGGGTAAGTTGTCACATTTGCACAATTTTGCTTAAAATTAAATAACTTTTTTGTGTATAAATATACATATACAAGTCTAATACTTTTTTTTTCTTACACCTAAAGGATGTAGCTGAACCATTCCATGCCAAATCACCGAGGCCATACTTAAGTTATGGATTTAAAAAAAAAATGCAGTTTAAAATTTCAAATGCCTGTAACTTTAAGAAGAAAAAAGATATTTAAAAAAATAAGGTAATCTTTTTTTCATTTTTTACTGTACTTTTCGAAGAAAATATCGAAAAAATTTTAAATGAACAATATGACTTTTTTTTAAGTAAAAAATATTTTTTTTCTTAATGCAACCGTTTTGATTTATTTAAAAAAAAAGTAAAAATGCATTTTTACTTATTTTTATTATTAAATTACTTTTTTTAATGGAATATTATAAATTAAGAAACTTAACGGATAGCATGTGACAATAAAATCATATAGTTAATGAAAAAAAACACGTATATTATCTGTAAAAATAGCAATTAGATTTATTTAAAAATAAAATAAATAAAAAAAATTAAAATTAAAAATAAACATAAAATAAATAAAAAATATATACCTATATTAACTATATGATTTAATTGTCACATGCTATCCGTTAAGTTCACCAATTTATAATATTCCATTGAAAAAAAGTAATTCAATAATAAAAATAAGTAAAAATGCAATTGAAAAATAGAAAATATTCGATTTCCTCTTTATCTATAAATCGAAATTTCAGGATTGGTGTCTATAAATTTATCAAATTTTTGTATAGCCATCGGTAGAGTCTATCTTATTTAAAACAAAATTATTTTTTAAAAAATGAAGAAAAAGTCCCTTAAAAAATCGAAGTTATTGAAATCCCGTCTTCATCAATGATTTAAAAATTTCGAAACTAAGTCTAGGATTTGTGAGATTTAAAAAAAAATCAAAACGGTCGCATTGAGAAAAAAATATTTTTTACTTAAATCCTAAAAAAACAGTCATTATTGTCCATTAAAATTTTTTTCGATATTTTCTTTGAAAAGTACAGTGAAAAACGAAAAAATAGATTACTTTATTTCTTACAATATCTTTTTTTTTCTTAAAGTTACAGGCGCATTTAAAATTTAAAACTGCATTTTTTTGAAAAAATCCATAACTTATGTATGGGCATAGAGATAAAAATCTAAAAAAAATCATGGAAGCTACTTTCATTTAGTATAAAAACATAAAAAAATTTCCGCCAAATCAAAAATGATCGAAGAAAATCCTCGGTGATTTGGCATGGAATGCCCCAGCTACATTATAAAGTAGTATACGATAGGTATATACGCCGCAGCTAAAGGAAACTTAATTTATCGAGTACTATTTACTATGTTTAAGGCAAATTAATTATACCAATAAAAACTTTATACTGTTTACTACTATAAAAAAAATAGAAATATAAAATATTCATTCTTTGTATTTAATAAAAAAAAACTTTTAGCCATATATCCCATTTGCATTTTTGCCATATATCTCAGAGGGGTGGGTTATATGACATTCATGGGTGAAATATACGCCTTATAAAAAGTTACAAATAATGTTTATGAATAAGGCAATAAAATGTCATAATAAGTTATAAAATGTGTGTAAGAAGTTTATTAAGATGTAAGAATAATAAACAAATTATAAAGAAAAATTTTAAAAAGAAAATAGAAGAGCGATAGATGCATTAAAGATTATTGTTATACGATCCAAAAAAAGAAGGAAAAAGAACACATAAGAGATTTCGAGTTTTACAAAGTGTCTGTACTATTGCATAAATCCCGCATGCTAACTTGCCGTATATCCCAAACAGGAGGGATATACAAGATATTAAGTTAAACAAAAAATATAAGAGCTGTGCACTTGTATTTTGCTGTATTCCATCATTTACTATCCCTCTACACTTATGTATCATAAAATAACCATTAAACCTTTTACATTCCCTACAGTAATCATTTTACGTAGGTCGTAACACAAGATCGCGCTTTCTACTACAGTGAGAAATCGATTCAACTCACGACAGTTTCGTTAATATTAACAGTAAAGAACTGAAATTACAACACAATACTAATATGGAATAAAGGCACATAACAGAATAATTGCGAGCAAGTACCTTCATTCCTTCTATTTTCTGACATCTGCGGTGTAAAAACCCCGTGCGGCATAAATACCGGAGTTACCCTGTTATAAAATATTGCTAACATTTTTTTTTTAATCAGTAGTTGAAAAGTGTGACAACCAGAGCCCTGGTCTCCCCTATTAAACGCGATTAAAATAAGTGCCGCTTAAATTAAGTAGATCGCAGAATATAAGTTTGTCATTTCTTTACCGAATAATTAATTCACTTCTTATTTTGCATTACTTATTATTCAAAAAGTACAACTAACTCTACATATTTGTTGCAAATAAATCAATTTCGCGTTGAACCGAAAAATCTGGTTGTTGAGAGAAATTGAAAAAAGACATTCGGTAATTCCAGAACATTCTGCATAATTCCAATTCCAGAATTTTGAAAATTAAACAAGGGTTTATAATTTTAAGTGCACAAAAAAGTATTTTAACAAGTGAGAAGAATTTTATGATTTTAACAGTTTCAGCAGCTCGTAAATATCTTTTCGAGGATACGTTAGAAAAAAATGGATCCGTCCGAATCTCAGCAGGATCTACTATCAAACGAGGCAAGACCGCCTTCGGTGCAATCGTTACAGGCGCCCATTGAATATATTCTTGGCCCGGTCGAGAAGCATTTCCTGCTTAGCGCGGAACGAGGTGATTGTGCTACTGTCAAAAGGTAATCCTGCATTTCTCCGCATTAATGTCCCTTTAAGGATATCCTGGGCAAGACGTAAAATAAACTAGATTTTGCGATAAGCTCCTCTTATCTCCGCGACATAGATCAAATATAGATACCTACATATAATTATAAAAAATTATAATTATATAAGTGTGTAAAACATTATTTAGATAAATTACAGATTGACAGCTCTGATTTTAACATACGATCAAAGTTCTTACTAACGCCTTGATGTCTTAAAAGTTTAGAGAAAATATATTTTTTAAATTAAAAATTAATAATAAAAAATGCAAGATTTACGTGTGTCTTTTTTGTTAAATAATGTATTACTTACATATCTTAATATTAGTAAGAAATAAATTAATTACATGGATAGAGTTTCCAACTGTCCACGCAAAGTGAGGTCTACTATTTGTTACTTCCTCCTATCTGATCGTGAAACTCTATAAATTATTATTATTACTAATTGTATTACAATTATGAAAGAAAGAAAACAAAATATTTTAGATTTTAAATTTTACGTAACCGACGTTTTGTTCCCCGGAAAAAATCTCCCGGAAATCAGTTCCCGGAAAAAATCTCTCCGGAAAAAATCTCCCCATCAAAAAATCTCCCCCGGAAAAAATCTCCCTCGGAAAATATCTCCCCCGGAAAAAATCTCCCCCGGCAAAAATCTCCCCCGGAAAAAATCTCCCCCGGAAACATTTTCGGTGCCCAGCAAAAACCGAGGTGCCACATGGGTTTACAACTTTCCACGTGTGAAAAGCCCACGCACGTACTTTGCAAGGCACACTATGTGTATAGTTTAATGATAGTGGAGCCCCCCGCAGGGCCGTGACTAAAAACAAAGACAATAAATACATAACTCATGATAATTTAAAACAACGAAAGATTGACAGCAACATTCCTCAGGAATTTAAACGCATTCAACAAAGCGCAATTAACGTAATACAATCGGCGTAACTAACAACAAAGATAAATAACACATAAATCATAACACATTTTTATAACGACAGATTGGCAGCGACATTTTTCAAATATTGTAACACATCCTGTCGGTTGTATGCTGCAACGAGACTCTTCAATCGCGCATCGTTGTCTTTGTAGCGCTTGTTTCTATTATTCGCAGGAGCGTGAGCATTCGCGCGCGCAATGTGAGCCTCGACGAGACCCTGCTCTGCCTGAAGCAACTCGATCATTTTCCACAGTACGAGATGCGAACCATTTGCTCTCCGATTTAGTGCATGGTGCCATCCTTCCACTGCATTGTTGGTACGAGCAACAGCCACCATCACTGAGGAGTAGTGGTTCCACAAAGAAACATCAAACATTGCGCCGCGTCGTACTTTACGACGACCTAACACGCCAACCCAAGTGTGCTCAAAATAATCGAGGAAACCTCTCAAATCCTTCTCATTATCAGTGAAAAATTTCGACTGTAGCAAAGCATCGTACGCGTAATGTACATCGCAGAAAGGAACGAATGCCAATGCGAATAACATTCGTAAATTACGAGCCACGCGGCTGCTCTCGCGGTACAATGGCGCAAGGTCGTGATCTTGTATACTACGCCAAAGTGCTTGACCGAAATGGAATAAACACCCCTTGAGTTCACATTCGGGAAATTCTAGTGTAACGGCTTTTAAAAATGCCATCTCAAAATCCGACATTACATTTTTTGGGGCCACCCCGGGAATAGCATCTTTTAGAACCCGCAACAGAGTTTGATATGTTCTCTTGCGTCGATTAGGGCATAACGCATATACAAGAGGCACAACCTTGCCATTCACCTCCCCATGTACGGTGTACAGTTGGTCGAATATTTCAGGCACTACTTTAAAAGTACCATCACAATACCATGTGTCACATCCTCGCAACACCTGCAGATTATCCTCCGTAGCAAATATAAGCAGTCTGTTGTTAATATCCTCAGAGTCGAATAACAAGAATTTCACGCTCTTCAATGTCTGTTGAAAGTGTTCTGGTATTTCATACAGTGTGTTCTTCCTGGGATTAGGCGGTAAAGGATTGTTCCTTTGACGGATTCCTCGGACAGTCCGACTCAATGACTCAGCACTCGGTAATTGTGCAGCAACAGGAGACGACACCGTACCCAGCACAGACGCCACTAATGACGATGATGCTTCCTTGCTTGTCACCGCTTTCTTCCGTAATTTTGCAACAACGCGCTTTGTCTCAACTGCTGCAGCGTTAGGAGCGTGAGTTGTGTGCTCAGTTTGATGCAAAATGATGCCTATAATAAGCAAAAAGTAAAAGAGTAATGAAAAATTTCCGATACTGCTGTTAAGTACATTAATTTACGTACCATCGCGTAACACCGACGACGTGTGACAAATCCCACGACACCCGGTTTTATACTGCACACACCGCCAAATAACTTTTCCATTAGACCCCTCCCCATGCTTGTAATACAATTCACCATCAGCAATCAGCTGATTCTTTCCCTTGTTGCTTTTTACAAATTTGAGCGGCATGGTGCACGATAATATCGCTACCAGTACTTACAACAGACTGATTACTGTTAATCGAGGTGATATTGCTGACGATGAGTAAACACAGCACAATCAGTTGACGGTTCCGAATAATAACATATACAAGCACCAAATAAAGTCGCACAGTCTAGTGTAACGGCCCTTCAAAATGCCGTCTCAATTTGAAATACAGTAGTGCTGGATTTTTTCCGGGGGATATTTTATCGGGGGGAGATTATTTCCGGGGGAGATTTTTTCCGGGGGAGTTTTTTTCCGGGGGAGATTTTTTCCGTAGGAGATTTTTTCCGGGGGAGATTCTTTCCGGGGAGATTTTCCCGGGAACTTGTTTCCGGGGAGGATTTTTCCGGGGAGATTTCTTCCTAGAACCAAATTTTATATACTATTATTTTTGTTTACTTGGATAATTATACTGAATAGAGGAATCAGTTTCTATGATCTTGACCTTAACATACAGGGTGTTCCAAGTTTTTTCGGACAAACTTTAATAGAATGTTTTATGAGCAAAAATAAGAAAAAAATATTATATAAACACAAACAAGATTCTAAAATGCTTTATTAGAAAGTTATAGCAAAAGTAAGAATTTTGTGTTGAAGAAGTAACACATTGTACATAAGTGTGATACGCCGTTAGATGATGTTTAATAATAATCCTACCGTAAGTGGCGAGCGTCATAGCTACAGCTATCCTAAAGTATGGTTTGGAGAATATTGCGAGCTGATAATAGGTACTCGTATCATTTCACGCCAGTACAAAAACTTTTGCTAACTGATCACGAAAAGCGAACACAATTCTGTGTATAGTACGTGCAACAAGTACAAGAAGATGATTTTTTCCCATCGAGGATACTATGGACTGACAAGACTACATTTACGAGAGGTGGTATTTTCAATATTCAACTATAATGAATAATCATATCCATGTAAAATCCATGCATCTATACACTGTTAACACAATTTGAACGTATTTATTAAATGTGTTAAAATTTACGGAAGAAGAGTGTTGATTTTACTCTATAACGAAAGTGGGAATAAAAATTTACAGAAAAAGAGTATTAATTTTATCTTACAATTTTAACTTCAACATAAAAGTTATGTTAATTGTACACATAATTAACCTCAAATTACGATTAGAATTACATTTCTTTTCTGTTGAAATATTTTAACATAGTATCAGTGTTACCATTTAACACATCTACATTATGTTAAATTAACACAAAAATTTGAGTGGACCGTTTGGGACATGTGATTTATGTTATATTTAACACACAAAGGACTATGCCCAGTTTAGGCCACGAGTGAACAGTCATATATTAATCGATGGGGGGGGGGGGGTACTCACGAAGTACGAAACGGAAAGTTTTAATTGCCTAATTGAGATCTGGTGAGCCTACAGACCTAACCTAAATTATAAATTATTAAAAAATAAAAATTTATTATTATTATTTTAAAGTACTCTTCAAACCATTCAACTTTTGTTTCAAAATTTTTTTTCTATCTTTTATAGTTTCGAAAATATTCGGCTCGAAAGAGAAAAGCCGATTTTTTTCAAAGAGGTTAGGTTAGGTTATGTGCCAGACTAGAGTCAAGCTCAACAGGGTCTTCTTTCCCCGCTAATTTTTCCAAGCCCGTTCCCTTGGCAGTGGTTTCGCTAGATAGTAGATAGGGACAGAATTGTCGTGAGTTTTACGTGCGGCACCTGCTCGTGGAGCCTAATCCACACGGCCCTCATGGGCGTGAGATTGGGATACGCCCAATCAGCGCGTACCAACCGAAGTCCGGTACTACCAGTACGCTGCAGGACTACAGGATCCGGCAGCAACCCACTGGTTGGAGCGAGCGACTATCCACGCTCTACCAGCTGTGCAGGTTGGTACCCGAGCTGTTGGGACGCAGCTCACCCGTCGGACACCCAAGTACGTAACTCGAGTATCCTAGCCAGCATGCGGCTGTAAACCACTGCCATCACGATGGTCCTACCCGCGACCGGCAGGAGCGAGCTCCCTGGGCCACCGGTCCCCGTGGTACCAGTCTAGATCACCGGTCGGATCTTCGTAGCCGAGACTACTCCCAGTTGGGTCTAGTAGATAGGGACAGTGGGAATCTCGTTAATCCATTCATGCGCGTCACTAATTAGATGACGAGGCATTTGGCTATTTGTTTCGTTTAAGGCAAAACGACTGCAATAATGCACAGTCACTCTGAACCTACAACGATATTGCAAGGTGGTTTACTGTCGGTGTTTGCAGCTAACACCCTGGAAGTGCTTGGAAGGAGCTGTCTAGCAGCTCTCACTCTACTAATCATGCACACTCACATTCTTACTCGTCCGCTGATGCGGAGATACCCAACTCTACGTGCCAAGCCGACGTGCACCACTAATCGCGGTTACGTTCCGCCCTGGCATATAACGGGTTGTTATACCGTTAAATCGCTTCCAATTAAGCCATGAGCCTCAGAGGACGCGAGTCGTAAGCGTACGCAGTTGGGCAGGCGTTAGGCCCAGACTACGCAGCTCACCCCCGCTCCTAGGGCTCCAGACACCTCGCCATGAGATCGTAATGGCGGTGAAACAGACATTATTACGCGGCACTCCTGTGCGCTCCGCCACCCGGTCCACCAGATCATCACAAGATCGATACTTCTCAACCTTGCGATCATGCGACACCTCTAACGCAGTTTCGCTGGATACTACCTGCGCGTCTACGACCACTGCCTCATCACCCTTAACAATGGTCAGGTCGGGCCGCCTCAAGCCGGCAGAGGTCGAATAGGCTAACTCCGCATCGACATGCCATCCCTTCTGCTGTAGGAAGCCACCGACTCGACGACAAAGGTCGTTATGCCGTAGGATTCTCCCTCCGTGCGTTCTGAAGCAACGCTGAACGCAGTGAGCCGGAGTCTCGACATCGGAACAACCAGCACGACAACGAACCTCGCGCCCATCACGACCTCGGGAGACTCTCGTTCTAGATGGAATACAGTTAGCCCGTATGTGATGATAGTGCACGTAGTCGGCTCCGGGAATGTGGTCGGCTCCCGCCGACACCCAGTGGGAGCTCAGTTTCGATGTTTCACCTCCCTGAGCCCGTTCCCATTGCACGACTCGCGCAACCAGGCTGCACACTGTTGTCTGAGCTCAGCGGTCGTATGCACCCTATTACCCCGGATGCGCATCTGGTTCTCACACCAAACCAGCCGCCTAGCCACAAATGTGGTTTCGGCGGCGGCGCGCGCCGCGGGCAGAGTACTGCGACACAACCGCTGCAGTCGGTCGAACTTCAGAATAGGGATTAGAGTCTTGAGTAGAGGCACACCAAGCCCGCCACTCTGTATCGGCGCATGAAAATATCCAGCAGAAACATCATGGGGAAAACGCAACCACCGTCTAATTGCCGTGCGCACCAAAATATCCACACCCCTCAACGTTTTGGCCGTGACTGTTCCCACCAACCAACGGTGATAATACCGTGGTAGAAGAAAGTCGCGCAAGAGCCTTAGCCGCTGTTGTGGCTTCAGTAGCGCTTTCGTAAGTTGCTCGATGGAATGAACTAGGGGCGGATCATTGGCAAATTCCCTAGCACCTTCGTACATGCAGCCCAGGTACGCCCAGATATCGACAGGGGATCTTTGCGGGATCAACACTCCCCCCACGGTGAAGTAAGGTGTTGTGTCAATCTTCACCTTTTTGTCTCTACCGGACGCCATCATGGAGAGCACTCCTGTTTTCTTTGCGTTGATGGTTAGTCCATTCCGCGCAAAAGCAGCTTGAAGCCGAGTCAGATTCTCCTGCAGACCAGATCTGGTAGAGGCAAGGAGCACAATGTCGTCTGCGTAGCCCAAGGCGCTGATCAGCTCATCCCCCATCTGATAGCCAACATCCTCCGAGAGAATCGCTAGTGCTCTATCTACGACCAGATTGAACAGCAGCGGCGATAACGGATTACCCTGTCTTACGCCACGGCCGATCTTGATGGCCGACACTCCACTGGTGACGGATCCTATCACCGTTTGCGCATCCGAATAGACAGCCCTGATATACTCTCTAAACTCCCAAGGAAGGTCCAGTTCTTCGAGAGTCTCACGTATAGCTGGGTGCAAGACCGTGTCAAATGCCTTCGACAGGTCAATGCACGCCAGATGTAACGTCCGACACCGCCTCCGAGCATCGCCGAGCACGGCTGACAGGACTGTGACGTTCTCACACACCCCATCCACCGGCCGGAAACCCCTTTGACGAGTTTCGAACACATCCAGGGCTGCTAAACGCTTAGCAAGAATTTTGTGGAAGTGTCTTATTACAACTGATCCTATGCTGAGAGGTCTGTATTCCGCCGGTACCGGCCGGTCGGACATCCCTCCCTTCTCCAGGAATACAGTTTTCGTTGTGGCGATCGACGAGGGCACCGTTCTTGCCAAGAGCAGCAGATTGAACAGAAGCGCACGAAGAACAAGCGGAACAGCGTTCCACATTCTTGGCGTAATCTGGTCCAATCCGAGCGCTGTACCAGTCTTAATCGAAATCCTTCTAACCTCGACAGGTTTTATAGGATCCCAGAGCGAGGTCTTAAGAGAGTCATAGTTACTCCCGCCGTTTACCCGCGCTTGCTTGAATTTCTTCACGTTGACATTCAGAGCACTGGGTAGAAATCACATTTAGGGGCATGTTTCAGCCCCTAAACATGCGTATAAGCACGTATAAAAAAAGTGTGCAAGTAGAAACTTGCACATTGCTTTCTCATAGTTTTTAAGTGTGCAAGTAGAAACCTTCGCTCACAAAGCTCCTCTATGAGGAAGCTTGTTATTCGATGCATAATTATTAGTATTTATTTGTTTTGGCTTCCTCATAGAGGAAGCTTTATCAGCGAAGGTTTCTACTTGCACACTTAAAAACTATAAAGAAGCAATGTGCAGGTTTCTACTTGCACACTTAAAAACTATAAGGAAGCAATGTGCAAGTTTCTACTTGCACACTTAAAAACTATGAAAAAGCAATGTGCAAGTTTCTACTTGCACATTTATTTTTTAATGCGATAGTTCGACGTTTTAGAACACTGAACATATTGACATCAAAAACTGAAAAAACATCTTTTCTTTGGTTTCTTCTACCCCTATTTCATATATAATTCTTTTAAATTTGGTTGATTAGAGCCAACTTTATACGCAATAAAAAGTTCATATACGAATTTACGAAAACAAAGTTTCCTCTATGAGGAAGCAAAAATACGTGTCCCTTATTTTTATCTAGAAAACAATGTTAAAAGCTCATCAAAATCAAAGGGGGATACTTCCATACCTTTCCTTGTTAGCCGGGTTAATGAACTGTATCAAATACATTCTAGACATATATTATTTCAATGTCTTTGGTATAATCTGTTATCGCCGTCACCGCGGGGTGGCCTGGACGCAGAGAAATCGGACCAGACCAGTGGTACATGGTCATAATAACAAACTTTGGACAGCTCTAGCATTAAGAGGACTCGTTACAATGTTGTGCCCATGGAACTTTTCAATCCTCTTTTGATGCCCTACAATTCTAGCCATGCCTGATTGCTGTTTACTAGGAGCCCAATTTTTCATATGAAACTGGGCATAGTCCTTTTCCAACCGTGTGGGCATGTACAACGACATGTTCATTGGCCTCTATTTCTCGCCAGAACGTTTAAGTGCACATTCTTTTTTAAACTTTCTCAGCAACAGCAATTGCTCTCGAAGATGCACCTACCTTTACTATCCAGGCAGCATGCTAATGTTCGCTGAATGTTAGTTTTGTGTTATATATGTTTACTGTTTGATTCCGAACAGTCAGCTAACATTCTGAAAATAAATTCTTTCAAAGAGTTATGATCTAAACGTTGAACGAACGTTACAGGTATATTACTACTTTGCCTTTTCGGAACATTTTGCTCCAACACTTGTAGCAAAATATACACAAAGTCCGAATTTTTCTAAAAACGGATCGAATCATTAAATAAAGGATACTGGGAATTGGGAATGGAGCAAGGGGAGATGAACAGAATAAAAGGCAAAAAGGGAATGAGTGAGAAGGAGGTTATGAAGAGAGAGAAGGAAGGGGTATTAACCTTTGTCCGCAATGCGCAGACGCGAATCGCATCGTAACAGCGCGGTGAGCGTGACGTCATCTCTGCGCCTGTGCATTGCGAACAAAGGTTATCAATCTACCTTTCTCTCTCTTACCTAACTTGGACTGCTTGGACACAGATCTTTTCCACGGGTTTTAATTAAATATTATTGCACAGTGAACATCATTATGCCAGGTAAGTTTATAATGAAATGTTATTGTATAAGAAGAAATGTAAATTTCTTCTTATGCAGGAATTATAAGGCTGATGGCAGAGAACGAAATGTAGACGCTTAACGTTCTCTGCTATCAGCCTAACGTTAAGTTGTAGGCTAGTCGTGCATAGAAGTTAGGTAACCAGTTATTAGTCTCTATGACAATCATGAATAATCATGATTGCTTTTGTTACGATAATTATTGAAAATTGATTTTTTTTAGTGTTTTCGTGTATTTCAAATTAGGAAGGTGAAAATTCAAAAGACTATTTAGTTAATCTCTTAAAATATAGACGTCATATATTTTACAAACATTAGTCGGGAAAAATGTCGGAAAAAAAACTTGTCAGTCAACGTCAAATTCAGAAAATGGCACAGATATTAGTGAATTCAACACAAAACATATCGGAAGATGACTTCTTTTTGGAAGACGGGACATCGCATAATCCTACTGTTATTCTCTGCTCCCCAAACACAAGTTCTTCTCATGTTAGTGCTTTTTTGAGTGATAAACCCATAATCTCTTCACTTAATAATAACTATGCTATGGATTTTACCCAAACTGATTGTGATGCTAAAGATTCTGTTTCGCAAATGCTCTCAACAAATGTAGTATTAAGTCCGACAAGAATGGCTGAAATTTTCAATAATTGTATTGATAGCAATTTGTCAGAATCAAATCAAGAACCAGATATTGAGCCATTAGTTGTACGCCTTCAAAGATGGTATTGTTCTTCACGTGTTAATTTGACTCAGTTAAAAATGTTACTAACTGAACTTAAGCTTGATCATCCTGACTTGCCTTTAGACCCCCATGGTGTATAGTGCAAACACCAGTCTATGTGAATATTAAGCCTTTAAATAATGGTGGCTTAATATGTGAATATTAAGCACGGACTCGTAAAACGTATGGAGAGTGGAATTAAACCGATCTTTGTAGTACAAATTATTTAATAATATTTCTTTACAGTAGATACTTTTCTTTATAGTACAAATTATAGAACTTATTAACGTATGTCAATCAATGTATATTTCTTCCAGACTAATATGTGATAAATATGTATCTTTATTTTGTATTGAGTCAGTAAAAATCAATTTTTTATTATTATAAGATGCTCAGGTTAGGTTCTTAGAAATATGAAATGAATATGAGTACATGTTAATTTTGTTTTAAAATAGTTCATTGCACTTATAGTAGAACCCACTTATAACTTATAATGTCTCCCACATATGTTTTCCCGCTATTACGTATCACCAAGCATGATACCTACGAAATGAGATATATCTCGCATTTAACGTCGTCTAGCGTATAAAGTTGCAGTTTCCCGATCTAGAGCATGTACATTATAAACGGGTTCCTGCACTGTATAATTTAAAAATTCTTGCTTTATGTTTGAAAAGTTTTCTCTTAAATAGTTTTAGTTTATAGTCAATTTATTTAGTCTGGTAAAATACAACTTTAAAGCAGAAAATTTACTTGTTTTATTTGCTTTGTATTTGTCTCTTAGCGCTACGGCAATGGCGGTAGTGAGAGAATGTGTTTAATCCCTCATTCACCTTCTCCTCCTTTTACAGACTCCGTAAAAATATTAAAGAAAGATAAATTATATTTTTAGCCTGCTGGCCCATCTGTTACGCGCATTCAGTGGCGAATTTAGGATTAAAGAAATGGGTAATATTATCCCCTTCGTCCTCCTGTTCCCAAGAATTCGGGAAGTCAAGCACTAGCCCTTGGTTCAAGGATCCCTATCTTTTAAGCATTTATCCTGAATACGCCATTGGAAATGGATAATTTGCAAAAGCTGCTTTCCCGAAAATTGCCCTCTGTATATAGGAAATATCCCCCCGTGCTTTGTGTTATCCGAATGTTTGACGAAAGCTCGTCAAACGTTATATCGTAATGTTCCACGAACATTCTCTGAACATTCTTCGAACATTAGTTAGGTGCGAACTCCTAACACACAGATAACAGTTATTTCGTAACGGTTATAACATTCAGCGAACACTCGGAAAATATTAACATGCTGCTTGGGTATCTTGCCAACACATGTGGATACATCTCCTGAGCCACCTTTTAGCCGTAAGATTTTAGTCTATCGTTTTTTATTATAAAGTTATTTAAAAAAAAGTTTTATAAATAGAATGTAATCTTTATATGGGTTTCCATTTTCCTCATTGCACAAAAAGTGAAATCCACCCCACATCGCCCGGTGCTTATAGTGCGAAATGAGGTCTATCATTGTATGGTTTGCGTGAAAAGTTGAAAACCCATGTGGAACCGTACAATAATAAACCTCATTTCGTCTTATAAGGAGGGGTGGACTTCGCTTCGCAGAAGTTGGAAATGTATGTAAAATCTTTGTGGAATTGTGATATAACCAAAATTCAATAGATATATGGGACGAGAATTTTATTCAACATTTAATTAATATAACGAATATATCGAACTTATTATATTGAAAAACGCATCAATGCATTTATCATAATTGTAGGGGAGACCGGGGCGAGTCGTCACTTTTTTTTCGGTGCCGATTTCTAACAATCAAACAACAAATTTTAGTAAAATGTGGTATACTGTTGTAAAGAGTGAACCCCTTGGCTACAAAATTTATAAGGGCATTTTTAGTCTATGTCGCTTTGTTCAATTGGTATATAGAGTAAAAACGACAAAGGTGCAAACATTGAAATGTCGAAATTGCCGGGACGGAGTCGTCACTCAATTCTCGGACTGGATTTTAAATAAAAATTCATAATTCCGATCATGAAAAATGATAGGATACATTTTATTAATTATTTTTAATAGAAAATATAATAATAGAATATAAATAATAGAATATAAAATATAAATAATAGAAAAACGGAAACATTAATTAAAAACACGATGGCGGAAAATAATTACAAGAAAAGCGCACGCAACACTTATGTGCCCTATGCTCGCACGAAATGGACTGTTTCTCGTCAGCTCTGTTCTCTGTCATCTCTGAGCACACGCAGCATCCAAGTCCTCATCGGAATTCGACCACTGCTGCTTCCTTGACTTTGATTTTCGCCCGAAACCTCTATGATACGGCCACGTCATCCAAGTGTGCTATTTTATCATTATTCTTCTTCAGCCAGTCGTTCAACGTAGTTCTCGGGACTCCAAATTGTTTTGCTACTTTTGTCTTGATTTTATCTTTTTTCACCGCAAGAACTGCCTTCCTGAGTTGCTTCTTGTCAACGGGAGTCGTTTTACGATGGTACGTGCGTACCATTTTCTTGCAATTGAGAAATACAATGACGCATTTGCAACGAAAAATAGAGTGAAACCACCGAGATAAAGTCGTCACAGTGACGAGTCCGCCTCGGTGACTTAAGTGACGACTTCGCCTTGGACACAGATATTAAGTTTGATCGCTCATGAAATATTAGAAATCAACGAAAATAAAAAAACTTCACTGGATTTGTATTCAGCATGCATTACTTTTCACAAACACTTATCTCGAGATTCGGAGAGAAAATATTTAAAATAGTAAAAATTTTTGACGCGCAAAAAATTTTACTTCTGACCTCCGAAAACACGTTTGCCTTAATGAAAATCACAACATGGCATATAAAATCTCACTAAACTCCGTTGGTCACATGGACACCATAAGTAGTGTTTATAATATTAATGGCGAGTTCACACAACACACAGGTTTCGAGATAATTGTAGTGACTCCGCCCCGGTGACGACTTCATCTCGGTTTCCCCTATATATATTTTTAAACATAAAAGCAAGATAGTTTGTGGTAATCACGTAATAAACAGGCATCATAAATTCACACAGTGTACCTAAGTAAATGGATGAGAATGTGGAAAGAAAGCTGTATATGTATACGTGTACTATTTACCATTTTTTAATGTATGTACACTCTATCAAAAAATTATATTTTATTTATAAAACTTCTTTTGTTAATAACTTTTTAATAAAAAACTAGCGACGGCTAAAATCTTCTGAAAGTTACTCAAGAGGGTGACTTCTATATGGTACGTGTCAATGTCAAGATCATAGGAGCTGAGTTTCCTATTCGGTATATTTACCTTTATTTATTTAATAGTTAATGAGTAAGTTAATGAGTAAGTAGTAATTAAAAGTAAAAATGACGTGTTTTTATTCATTTTTGTTTATTACTTTCTTCACATAAATTACCAATATTTATAAAAAATGGAGTAATAAAATAATATTTTACAAGTATTTCGCATAATTGTTCAATAAATTAAAAAGATTATGAGCCATGGAAAGTTTAAATTATTAATTACAATTTCCTAATAAACCACGACGACATAAAATATTTTGAAGGTTACTGAGGGTTATGACTTTGATAATACTTCCAAGTCAATCTTGTCAGGCAGTTATATAACTTTTGCCCTTCTAAAGAAGAAATTTTACCATTATTTATTATGTACGATAATATATTCATAAAACTTTTAATTAGCAAAATTAGCAAAATTAGATCGTGAAAGTATGTAAATACAAAGTATCCCAAGATTATGGATTATCAATTTCTCTGCAGATTCTTTAGTCAAATTGGAATTGATTCTCTCTTAATACAAAAAATATAGAGAAGCTTAACTTTTGAATAATTATCCATTTAAAATAACACTTATGGCGAACGATTACAGCAGAAACAAAAACAAACCACGCTCTCTTTAACTAATTTTAAATAAATTTTATTTTATTATTAATAAAAAAATTATTATTTCAGTAATTATTTTATTTATTATTAATGCATTTTAAAATATACTATTATTAATATACTATAATAAAATATACTATCAATGTTACAACTAATCAAACATAATTATCTAACAATTATATTCTGACGATTTGCGAGCTGTGTATTTGGGATATCACCTATTGGTGTGATCTCTAAGCAAATATACCACATTAATTAACGTGAGAGAGAGAGAATTAATTTAAATGTTATCTTTCTAAATCAGATCCAATGACTTTTTCCTTTTAAGCTGCTTTATTTGTTTATAGTATCAAGCAGTTGCTCTAGTATTAATGTATGTTTTATGAAGTCGTTTTTCATGCCTCTGAGCAAATATATATGTTATATGTAGCTATCTTGACGACTGTATTAATTTTTAAATATTACGACGTATGTCGCCATTTCTAATGTATGTACCACGGGGCATTCACAATGCTTCACAGAACTTTGTTTTGAAAGCGATGTATTATTTGTGTAGATATTACTTTTCTTGATGCAATCCTATAGCTGGACACTGTATGGCTTCAATATTTGTTTGTTCATCCATCAATCCATCTATTCATAATAAAAAGTTATGAAATGCATGAAGTACGTGTTTGCCTGTTTGGTATCAAAAATTATCATTTGTGCAAAACTAGAGATATCGAATGAACTTTGTGTAGAAGAGAAAAGTGTGCGTGCGTGTCAAGTATCAAAAGTATAATAAGCGACATAATAAGTGACAATTTTGTGGTTATTATAATTACAATAATATACCTAAGGTTATATATAATTATAATTATATAAGATTATATATTTTGTATATTTAGAGAGAGGGAAAGATAGAAAAAAATAAAATGCAAGAAAAAATTATTTACTTTATAAAGTAAATCTTATTATTTGTATTTAAAGTTTAAAGGTGTGCCCAGGAATAAAAACGTATCCTTATAAAGGCATTGATACTTTTATAGATTCTTATATAAAAGTATCTATAAAAGTATCTTATATAAGTAAAAATAAAAAATATTTTGCAATGGCAAAATTTACTATAAGAGAATTATATAAAAAATTTGGTTATATATTTATATATAATATTAAATATTTAATTATAATAATAAGATAAAACATATTAGTTTAAAGATTTAATAATTTAAAAGATGTATTAATCGTAAAATTAAGTAAAAAATATGTTAAAATAAAAAAATTGGTTGAATAAACTAAGATATAGAATTAATAAAGTTAAAATAAAATAATATTGTATATTTTACATTACTGATACAAGACTAGAGTCGTTGTACCAATGGCTGACCAATAAATGACCAAGAGAAATTGATATTATAAACTAAAAAAATTTTTTTTTTCATTTTTCTCTTTCTAAATATAACTACAATCACAAATATGTAGTAAAGTAATCAAAATAATTTAAATTAATTTGTGTTTTTATCAAGTATATATAAAGAATAGCATTTTAGATCGAATTGCTAACTGGACTTTTTTCAATAAAAAAAACTGTAATTATTTTTATTTTGTTAAATAATAGTAATGTTAAAAAATGTTTCCAAAAATTGAAGTATAGAGCGAGCGTGGCGTAGCAGACAGCGCACTGGTCTGCTAAACCAAAGATCTCATGTTCGAATCCAGTCCTGGTAGAACCAAAATAAATAAATTGTATCGCTTGTCTCTCCTCATCGACGGAATGGCAGCCCGTCAGGAGTATCCCTTGCCTCGAAACCTCCTCTACCTTGCTGTTCGGATTCGGCGTTAAACTGTAGGTCCCATGTGCTTGTGTACAACCTGCGTGCGTACCACAAGCACATGACTTTGGGGGAGGCCAAAGTCCGACTCGGAATGTTGCGCCATTGAAATGAAATGAATGAAAATTGACGTATAATTAATAAGTAGATATGAGTTTATAGTCATTTCTTGGAAGACGAGATTATTCATTAGACATTCACGGTTATTACTGTTGGAAAATTTGTGTTAAATATAACATAAATCACATGTCCCAAACGGTCCACTGAAATTTTTGTGTTAATTTAACATAATACGGATGTGTTAAATGGTAACACCGATATTATATTAAAATATTTCAACAGAAAGGAAATGTAATTCTGATCGTAATTTGAGATTAATTATGTGTACAATTAACATAACTTTTATGTTGAAGTCAAGATTGTAAGATAAAATCAACACTCTTTTTCTGTAAATTTTAACACATTTAATTAATACGTTTAAATTGTGTTACTTTAACATATTTTTTAAATTATTTTAATAATTTTACATTATAAATGTGTTAAGTTCAATTAACATAGCAGGCATATGTTAAATCTACACATGTAGGTATGTGTTGATTATTTTACACAAAAATTTTAACAAGGACCTTTTTTAACCAAACTAAAAAAATTTTTCAACAATGTACTGATACGTGAAATAGTAAAATAGTAACAAATATATCAAAGAAGCAAATTCTGTAAAAATGTTTAAAATGCAAGACCTTTAATTACACAGCCACACAAAAAAAAATTTTTGTTCTGATCTGGGGAACTGACCATGTTTACTTTATGTTTTTGGGGTCGCTGAATCCGAATCCGAGGTCTATTTAACCCCATCACATCAAGATTTTGCCATAACCTCAAAAAACCCATAATTTAAGCTATTAAACGCATATAACCCTAAGAATGAAGTTGTAATATGAAAACCCAAGCTCTTAAACCCCATAACCCCATAACCCTATAACCCACTTAACCAAAAATCTATCAACTCCAATAACCACGTTTGTCAGACATTTAACTTCATATGTACGCGTATCTGTCAGGTCTCCAAAAATGCTCTAATTCTATGCACATTCATTCATGAGTCTCTTTTCGAGCTGTATCGAGTTCTTTTCTCTTCAAAAGACCTATGCAAAGGATTTCTTTTACGCTTCTTGTCTTGACCAAGTGTTTCTCTTTTGAGCATCCAGCAAAAATCTGCAAGCATATTAACGTCCCACCGTCCCTGATAGCGAGTTTCCATAACTTTAATATCTTGGTGAAAACGTTCACCCTGTTCTTCACTAAAGTGTCCCAGGTTATCGGGAAATTCATCAAGATGAGAGTGCAGGAAATGCAGTTTCAAGTTCATCAAGCACCAAGATGATAAAGGACTACGAGAACCTAGGATGCTTGATGCTACGGGAAGTTAGCAGATCATTTTTTCGATCGACTGTTTTTTGGGTAAAATCACCAGAACTATTACTAAAAAGTATCAGGAACTATAGAACTCGACTGCATGCGACTAGAACTTCCTTTTATTTTTGATCTGCTGGAAAATGATATGCCAACTTCACTGACATTACGCACGAATCGTTATATACACTGTACTCGTATATTAGACTTCTAATCTCGATTTGGAGGGTTTATCGACGTTTTTCTTGTTGTGCAATTCAGGGAAACTCGTTTTCACGTTCGTATCAATGGTATATCTTTTATATGAAGCACATCTTGTTATAAGTTGACAGCGATTGCTGTAACTCGAGATGCTATATTAGGATAAAAGTAGGTAAGAAAATCTGTAATTCCGTAATTTTTTCTCGTTTTCTATATAAAATCGGAGTTTCCCTGAATCATTGATGTATGTACTGCAATTATGGAGAAGCATTTTTAATTCTGTCAAATTAATACGACGCTACATGAGTAGAAAGAAAATGATAAAACAGACGACTCCAGCATCACCTTAAACATTATAAGCTTTATCCATCCATCCATCCATTCATAAAAAAGCCGTGTAAGAGATTTTATTGTTGACATTTATCCGCGATGCTGATTGGTTCTCTCATTGCGCTGACTTCGTGAGCATCTTTTATCGTATATTTTGACAGTTTTATGTGTAATCAATAAGAGGTTAATAATGAAATAGTAATAGTATAATGTTAAAGCTAAATAGCGCGCGCGAAGCGCGCGTCTGTGATGTCTAGTTAAATAAAAATTTAAAGAAACACACAATGTATGGTTAACCTATCAGAAAAATTCCTCTTTTACAGAATAGATTTCAAAGTATGTTAATTGTGTGAGAATAAATACTTCTATAAGTCTTTCTTGTAATATATCTTGCGATTATATTGTGTACATATTGACTTATATTCATAAATTAAACAAATAAACTTAATAATGATACATTAATAAATTCGAGCAAATTTTGTATATGTTTATTTTCTTTGCAGTAACATTATCATTAATAGAACCATGATAAAATAGTTTATAGATTGAATTTGACTATCATCTTGCATAACACATTTCTTTTAATATTCTTGTTTTTTTACGTTTTTATAACATTAATGTTATTAACATGAAATTTATCAGAATAATAATGTATAATAGCCCAGTCAAATGGGTATTTTTGAAAGAAATAATACTAAGAGCGCTGTAACTAGCGTGGAAGTGTGTCTTTTGGGGTTGTAATGAAGATACTAAAAGCCCACCCCCGTACCATTGTCGTAGCAAAAATAGGGGTGCAAAAAAAGTCCCAAAAATTGGTTTTTTGCCAATAACTCAAAAAGTATCGCAATTAGGGAAAAAAGTGAAGACGTGAAAGTTGTAGAGAATGAAATTTCACACAAAAAAGGTCTATACAAAAATTTTGTACGACCAATTGCAGTCGATCTAAATTTTTTTGAAATAATAGGTATTTCATGACAAATGAAAAACACGTGAGCGCGTCGCGCATTTTTTATCGATAGTTAGAAAATGGCGACTCGAATAAAAAAATAGTTCAAATAAAAGTTGTAGACAACTTAATTACGAACAATTTACATTTTTATTTTTTTCGATACGATCAATATTGACAGAGATATGAATTTTTTAAAACATTTATTATCGCTCCTCGAGTATGATTTTTAGTGGTAAAATCGCTTGTATCTCAACATCTGTAAGTTTAACGCAAATATTACATCTTATGAAAGTAAAAGATAATTAAATTTCAAAAATTTTGATGTATATGCAAACTCATTTTGGATATATGCATAGTGTGATAATGCTAATAAACATGAAAAATTGTCTTTTTTTTGTGGATTTTGTCAAAAAAAGTCACTTTCGGTTAGCTGTAGGTCAAAATGTCTCTCTACATTTTTTTAAGAGAATTAAATTATTTTTAAAACGTTTAGTTCATCTTCGTACGATCATTTGTTAACAAGTTACAGCTGTTTAAAAATTTCAGGAAAAACACAATTTCATACAAAATTAATAATATATTGAAAAAATATATGCGTAATAATTTTTTAAAAATTGGATTTCACCTATTTTTAGTAGTTTATATGTGTGTGAAAGTAATGCAGCACTGTAAGTTCATCGAAAGGTATGATTTTTTTAAAAAAAGAACCCTCGAAAAGTGGTGTTTTTTAAAGAAATTATGCAAAAGTGGCATTTGTATTTAGTTTTTTGCATGTATCTTCTTTTCTATTGATTTTACGAAGAAATTTCATCAGATCAAAATTAAAGCTGATAAAATTTCCTACAAAACTGATACTTTAATATTCGATTTGTAATAAGTAGTATTATGAAACGGACAATTGAAAATGCTTGTGATTTTGAATTTGCAGAAAAGTGAAATTTTGGAGCATTTGCAAAGTTAAAAATAATGTACTTAACAAATTTTTAAAATTTTTTCAAGTATTGGAAGTCATTCTGCATACATTTAGGTGTCATTCAGTACCGCTGCGATATTTTTAGGACGAATAGTACACGAGAAATGGCCTGGCGTCGGATAGCATGGGGCGAGCAGGTAGTCGGGCTGGTAGACGACGTCGGCTATTTTCCAAAAAGGAAAATTAAAAGTTCTTAGTTTGTTACAAAATGAAAAATTGAAATCGGTTACTGACGTTTTCATGTCCGCAAATTCAACTGTCATGGATGTTCAAGAAGCAGGCGAGTTATTATTTTTACATCTGTACGGTTCAAAAAATTCGGCTACACAAAATTTAAATGCTCTACGATATCATGTGTACAGACGAACGGCATTAAGAAAAACTTCTCGCTTGGCTGGATTGCCACCCACATGTAATGCTGCTGCTCAACATTCATTCCGTACGTATTGTCAAGTTCAGGCGTGGTTGGGCAATACTATGAATCCTCAATGTTGGGGCTGGCAATCGATTGATGGATATCTTCAACCCGTCACAATGACCGAACCTCCTGCCCCACAAGAGCTCCTGAAATTAGTTGCTTGCAGTTGCAAAACAAATTGCACAGCATCTTGTGGGTGTAAAAGAGCCGGACTTAAATGTTCTGATCTCTGTCTGAATTGTGTTGAGACTGGTTGTTTCAATTTGTATCAAATTCCGGCAGAGAGCGATTCCGACAGCGATGAGGACATACAAAACGAAAATGAAGAAGAAACTAACTAATGTACATACTACAATTGACTTTTCATTCAGTAATTATTTCGTACGTTTGTAATAAAATCCAGTGACAATTACAATTTTGTGCACTTCAATATATACAATATATACCAATTTCGAGTAATTTTAGATTTTTTGACAGTTTACAATATTGAAATTCCAATAAAACATGTAAAAATATCGAAGAAACTGCTACAAATTATTACAAAGTAAGGGCAAAAAATTTTCTTCCCTGGAAGACACTACGACACAAAGGGTTACTTGCAAACCATTATATTTCATTAAGTTATCATAAATTATGTACACATTATTCATAATTCACATATTATTAATGATTAATTAATTATTATTTCATTTAATACCATTTATTGCGATAACGCTTTTCAGTCATATTGACCGCGCAATAATAAATGTTTAAAAAATTCATATCTCTGTCAATATTGATCGTATCGAAAAAAATAAAAATGGAAATTGTTTGTAATTAAATTGTCTACAACTTTTATTTGAACTATTTTTTTATTCGAGTCGCCATTTTCTAACTATCGATAAAAAATGCGCGACGCGCTCACGTGTTTTTCATTTGTCATGAAATACCTATTATTTCAAAAAAATCTAGATCGACTGCAATTGGTCGTACAAAATTTTTGTACAGACCTTTTTTGTGTGAAATTTCATTCTCTACAACTTTCACGTCTTCACTTTTTCCCCTAATTGCGATACTTTTTGAGTTATTGGCAAAAAACCAATTTTTGGGACATTTTTTGCACCCCCATTTTTGCTACGACAATGGTACGGGGGTGGGCTTTTAGTATCTTCATTACAACCCCAAAAGACCTACTTCCACGCTAGTTACAGCGCTCTTAGTATTATTACCTTCATTGGCCAAAATTTCAGCCCATTTGACTGGGCTATAATTGCCTAATCACTATTCAATGACACCTATGGCAATACGCCGGGCACGCCAAGGATGCTGCTGGAGATTATGTCCATCTTTGATTGTTGTTTCTCACATAATTTGGTGCTTATTGTCGATGCAACTAAATCCTTTTTAATTTCTGCACCTTTTATTACGCTATCTATTGTATTTTATATTATTTCATTTTATTATGTCGTCATATTTCATACATTTTAAATGTCTTCTGCATCCTATATTAAATCTACAGCAATTTTGAGAGATAGTTTATAAAATATTGTACTTATGTTCCTTTAAATTCAATTTCACGTACAAAATATATATTTTGCGAAATATTACTTACTCTAATAAATATACTTGGAATAATACTTTAATTTCACTTCTTTTTCATGACATTATATTTCTTTTTTGTGTTTTTTAAATAATATTACTTGCTCTAATAAATATACTTGGAATAATACTTTGATTTCACTTCTTTTTCATGTCATTATATTTATTTTTTTGTGTTTTTTAAATAAATATTTTTATTATTTGTCTAATATTATTTATAAAATTATTTTGTCTAAAATATACTTTGCGTTTTTTTTTACATTTTGAATGTCTTTTTAGGTGGATGTTGCATTTTCACGAGTTTGCTTCTGAGATTTATTAAAAATATATTTAAAAAATAATAGATTATCTAATAAAATAAAAAATTTGTTGGGAACAACTGCGGACAACCAGAGATTGGTCAAAGCATTACACTCCCAAGCCATGTGCGTAAAGCCGCGCGCCCGCCCGAAAAAATCCTTTCTCTCGGATGGTACCCGTTTGACCACATAACGATTGAACATCGTTCAATTGAACACGCTTAGTTGAATACGCGGTATATGTAAATGTCCCAATTAGTGACCTAGTAACCTCATCGTAATAATAAATTGATAAATTAATAATATACATGTTAAAGAAAGTATACAAAATCGATTTTGTTAGACAGCTTGAACATTTGGGATTTTAATTGTGTTATCTTTTTTTTATTTATGGACAGATTTTAATTTGTTTATAATATTTTCTCAAAAGTGGCTGAAGTACCATTTAGTGACATGTCAGTTTGGTTTTGTCCCAATTTGTAACATATGCATGCCTCTATATTACTGACAGGCGACGAACATATAAACGTCCCTATTACTGACAAAAGGTATATATATTAACATTCTTATTACTGATTATATATTACTGATATTACTGTTTTTATAAGAAATATTAAACACATTTAATAATACCGTTTTGTATTTAACACAATTTATTTATCGCCGGCATCGCCAGGTAGTCATACTTTTGCGGGAGTCACACTAACCTCTCCGGGACTGGAAGCCTAATGTTAGGCGCTGGAGTGGCGCCGTCTTTTTCGTAGTTCAACTGACAAGGACAAAAATGTTCTAGCACTAAAACTAAAAAGATCGTCCAAAAAAGGGGCCGGTCTTGTAGAGGTTAAGGAGCCTCCTCCTCCCGTGACAGTTTTCTCTTCGGAACAGTAATAGCCCGATAAAAACAGTCACGTCACATCCACGTCGAATCCACGTAATTTACGTGGACTACGTGGATGCAGATTTATCCACAAACTATCCACATGGATGCAACGTTCTTTTCTCATCACTACATCGAAGTCTATTATCTCCGAAATATCAATGTAGATTCTCTGTGGATATATCTATTAAGAAATATGTACAGGGAATTTTTATTGACATTTCGAGGATAAAAGACTTCGATGTAGTGATGAAAAAAAAACGTTGCATCCATGTGGATAGTTTGTGGATAAATCTGCATCCACGTAATTTCTATTAAAGATTATAATTAATCAAAGTGATATAAAGATTATAATTAATGAAAGTATTATTATACTGCGTTTATGCGCTAACCGGATGAGGTCCCGATCATTATTTATTAGGGATGCCATAAGAAAGGTTTCCTTATTTTTGTCTAGTGAGGCCCTTGTAAGGATTTGATAAGAATGTTTTAACTTTATAAATATACTTTTTCCATAAATATATTTACGAACACGAAATTTCATAATGAGCCGGCACTGGTTTCTGACATTCACCCGACATTAAGAAATATTATATCATATATCCAATTCAAAATTTTATTACTCTTTTTAAACTGAATTTGTTTCTTAAGATGATTTTTGAAAAATTATATATTTGCGCTGGTTATGACATATGTAGACTATATATAACGCTTACATCAAATTAAGAAGTAGTCTACCACGTAAGGCAGTTGGCTCACGATGCAGAGCCAACCGATGCAGTTGGCTCACCAAGGTAAGTGTGTTTTTCAAATACGAGAAAATATTTATAATCATAGACTGCATCTTAAGAAACAAATTTAGTTAAAAAATAGTAGTAATAAAATTTCGAAATAAATAATATTTTTTATGTCGGGTGAATAATTATTCAGTGAAACATGTCACTCTTTTCAGAGTTGAAGAATCACTCCAAGTAAAGAATGAATAACTCACTTTTTCGAAAAGTGAAATTTCATTCTAATTAGAGACTGGCAGTATTTTCATTATTCCTAGGAGTGAAATCTCACTCTTTTGGAGTGAGATTCCACTCCAAAAAATTTAGAGAGAAAGCTCGTGGATTTCACGTCAAATCGATGATCTCATCCACGTGGACTACAGTACCGTTCTTGAGCGGATTGTCCACTCGAATGTCCACGTGGATTCCACGATGCTGATCCACGTAGCAATAACGTGGATTTTACGTACTGTTTTTATCGGGAGTTACTCGGATATCACAAATTGGCACAGAATTATATGAGTGTCCCTATTACTGACTTAAACATGATAACTTATAGGTTAAGAACTTACATTTATACTATTTATTAAATTGTACAGAGGTAAGTTATGATATTGATGCTATTTTTTAACTTCATACCCTTATGGAAAAATACACTCAACTTTTGGGGTTAACTGTTAAAAAAACACCATAGAAAAACCCTTAAAGTTGGGTGTGATTTCGGACCGCCAATTGAAAGTTAACCATCATTTGAAGGTTAATCTTCAATTGGCGGTCCGAAATCACACCCAACTTTAAGGGTTTTTTTTGGATGATGGTTAACCTTCAAGTGATAGTTAACCTTCAATTAATGGTTAATCCTTAAAAATGACGGTATAAACCCTAAAAATATGAACCCTCAAATGAAAGTAACAAATATGGCGTCTCAATGAGAATCTTTTAAGGGCTCCGCTCGCTGAACCGGACTCCTCGCCTCGATCCTCACTCTCGGACGCTAGCTGCCGCAGCTCTCCCTTTCCTGGCGGTGAGCTCTCCCTGGTGATCCGACTCTCGCTTGGTTGGTCTCCAAAACAGGCGCCGCAACGATCAATCCGTCAAGAAAGAGGTAACGGACTCGACACGTTCAAAGAAACGCAAGCAAGTGCGGCCATGACACCTAACGAGTGAGGAAGAAGACGGGGACTCTTTGAGAGTGGCGACTCGCGCGTCGCGCCATCTAATGTGAAACGATCGGGCGTTGTAAAACGCGAAAAGAATTCGAGCGCAATATCTGAACAAATTATTTAATTTTTAATAAGTCCAATTATTAATATTTATTTTTATAATTGAACTTATTTTTTATTTTGATAAATGTAAATACAAATATTTTATTGTATTAATACTTAATATTAATAATTTAATTAGTTGCTTAATTTAACTTCTTGTTTAATAAATGAGCGGATGTAGTACTGAAAATGTACCTATTATATATATTAATTTTCAAAATTGTGAAATTACAAACAGGAATTTTGTTGTGACTTTTACAGTTATAAAGTAACTATTTAATGGAAATGGAAGCCTAAAAAAATTAATATTGTAATGCAATTATTATAATGCTCAAAAGTAGTTAATCTAGGAGAGTTCCACCCCGGGGGCAATGAGGGGGGGTGAGGGAGGTGGGTATCGGATTTCGCGGGGGGGGGGTGAGGGTGAGGGGGGTATCGGGTTACACAGGGGTATCGGATTTCGCGGGGAAGGGGGAGGGGGGAGATGACCTTGGCATACCACTCACCCGCGCCGCGTGGGGGTCCGCGTGGTCCGCGTGGCGGTCGCGTTAGCGGTCTTACCTTCTTAATTTTGGCGAGGAGGGGCCCCATGGCCGCGGCCCTCCATTCGTCGCAACATAGCCAGTAAAGCCTCCCGCGGATTCTGAGCACCAGGGCGGCAGTTAGCGGGAGGAGGAGGACCCGCGATATGCAGGACTCGATCCACGTCAAACAAAAGTTCATCCGCTAATCTCTCCTCTTCCTCCGTTGGAACATATGCGCGGCCCTGCGCGAGGGCCGCGGCGTAAAACTGTGCCCGCCCGCGTCCGAGGGCTGCGCGGTGATCCACGTAAACTTGCACCCGCCCGCGTCCGATACCAAGTGGCCGGATAGGGTTCAGGAGCGCCCGCCCGCGTCCTATGGCGGGTGGCTGACGCGGGGTTTCGGGAGCAGGCGGAGCAGCGGGCCACTCACCCTGATCCTGATCACTGTCAGAGTTGTTTGATTCGTTATAATCACCCACTTTTACACGGCCTCGCACAATTTCTAGAGGAGGCATCACAAACAAAAAAAACAAACAAACAAATACTTAATATAATTATAAAAAATGTATATAAACGAAACACGTTGCACGCTCACGTACGGCCACGGCGAGACTGAATTCAATGACGCTTCAGACGGTTGCAGAACGGAGAAGTCGCCAGAGAAAAAATATAATGGCGGTGTATAAAACTGATAGTCGCTTCCAGCGAAGTCTCGCGCTACAAAGGCGAGCGCCGACGTCCGCTAGAATTTCGGCTGCTTGAATTTACAAACAAGTATCGCATATCGTAATATAGAAGCGAGGCGCCAATGCTCCGGCGGACGTCGCATATACGGCTCGAATGGAAATGCGCGCGAAGAAATTATGATTTTATGCTTAAAAAACAATCTATCTACGCAGTACGTAAAAGACAAAGGAAGAAATGACGTCATCGGGACGATGATCGACCCGATAACGCATCGAACCTGTCGGAACATGTTTGTCGTAAACAATATATTTCTAGTAAAAGGGGGGTTATCGCGAAGACTAAACAATTTCGCGCTATTTTTTTACGACGCAGTACGCGAGACAAAGGAAAAGATCTTTCAAAAAATCAGTTGGAGCGAGAGAGAGAGCAAAGGGTATATAACGAGGGATGAAGCGCGTCGAGCCGCAGTAGTGAGATTTGAGAGCGACACATCGATGGAAAAGTAACGCGGTTTCTTAGTTATTTTATAGTCAAACTCATTATCACGTGCAAGTGCTCTGTAAGAGAGACTCTGTGAATAGTGCGAAAGTGATCAAACATGGATCAATTCGAGCAAACCGAACGCGATCTATTGGAGCTGTCCGACCAAGTAGCTACCTTGGGTGAATTTTTCACATGGGCGCTGCAATGCGCGGAATTCGTCGAGCAGCTCGAAGAAGGCTGTCGTGCCAAACGTCAGCGGCTCTCGATCGGGCGGAGGCAAAAGTTGGTTGCCAGAATCGCGCGACTCGAGGGTGCGAAGACGCGATTGGAAAGACAATTTATCCGTAGCGGTGGTGATTATGCGAACGCCGGTAACAGTGGCGACACGCGCGCGACAGAACTCGTATGGCGAGAAATCGATGTAGCGTTCGAATCGCGGATAATGACCGGCGCGGTAATTAATACAGACCATATAGATCCGCGACAGTTTTTGGAAGACGCCTGCAGCGTAGTGTGCAAGCGAGTGCGAGACATTATAAAAACACATAACTGTGTCAAAGTGAACACCGCGTTCAACGGGGAGTTTGTGGCGGGTGATAAACGTGCCAATAAGAGTACAACTACAAATAACAAAGAACTCTGTCGTACAACGCACTTGCGCGAGTGGTACGAGCGGCACGTTATCGAGCCCACATTAGCGACCCTCGAGGAGTTCCAGGAACGCGACAGTGGGTGGGCGTTGACGCGAATCCTCAATTTGACGGTGAACGTCAACAGGTACAATCCTTTGCGCGCGGGGTGTCACTTGAAATTGCCTCAAGACATTAAATTGAAGAACGCGGTGATCAATGTGCTGTCTATGGACAATGCGTGTTTTGCGTGGGCAGTGACGGCTGCTCTGCATCCAGCCGAAAGACATTCAGAACGGGAATCTTCATACCCGCATTATTCAACGGTATTGAACGTACGAGACATTAAGTTCCCAATGACGTTGAGTCAGATTAAACATTTCGAACGACTCAACGACGTGTCGATCAATGTGTATATCATCGAGGGACAGAAGACGTCGAACGTTCTTCCAATACGGCTTACCGACCGCACGAGTAAGAAACACGTGAATCTGTTGTACGTGCAGGACCCACGGGACAACAATGTTGGACATTTTGCGTGGATCAAGAATCTATCCCGCCTCGTGAGCTCACAATTGAGCAAGCACGCTGGTTGGAAATACATTTGTGATCGGTAAGTACCTATACTTCTTTTAATAATATATACAAATTTATATTTTGTGTATAAAAAATTTATAATAATTGTGTTTCTTTTTTTCAGATGTCTTCACTACTTCAGTTCGAGCGACAAGTTGCAGTCTCACACTGTGGACTGCCGAGAGGTAAACAACTGCACCATCAGACTACCGAGCGGGAACAACAAGTGGCTGAGCTTCAAGAACCACAGCAGGAAAGAGCGACTTCCCTTCGTGGTGTATGCCGATCTGGAGTGCGTGCTGAAGAAGACACAACCGGAGACGGAACACACGTCATACGCCTATCAACATCATCGGGTATGTAGTATAGCATACTACGTACAGTGCTCGTACGACGAAACGTTATCGACGTATCGATTTCGTCGCGATAATGACTGCGTCGCGTGGTTCGTCGAGGAACTCAAAGGATTGGCGCATCGCGTAAAGAGCATCTTGTCCGACATTGTGTGCATGGTAGAGCTAACGCGAGACGAGCGGGAGACATTTCACAGCGCGGCGCAATGTCACATTTGCGAAAAACCGTTCGCGCCGGATGATAATCGTGTACGCGATCATTGCCACCTGACCGTGCGTTATAGAGGTCCGGCACATTCGACGTGCAATCTGAATTATAAGGATTCTCACTTCATACCAGTCATTTTTCACAATCTATCGGGCTATGACGCGCAGTTTATTATCAAGGAGATAGCTGCCGTGTTCGAAGGCTCGATCGATGTACTGCCTATAACAAAGAAAAAGTACATCTCATTCACGAAGCACGTGAAAGACACAGCCGAAAGATCAGATTCGCGAAGCGACATAAAATTAAGATTCATCGACTCGTATAAATTTCTGATCGCGAGTCTCGCAAAATTGGCATTCTTCCTCGATAAGGATAAATTGAAAATTATACGTTCCAAATTTTCCGCGTTATCCGACGACGATTTCGAATTATTGACGCGAAAAGGTGTCTTTCCATACGAATACGTGGACAGTGTCGAAAAGCTGGAGGATACGTGTTTACCGCCGCGCGATTCATTTTACAGTTCCTTGACCGGTGAAACCGTATCCGAGAGCGATTACGCGCACGCCGCGAACGTATGGCAGCGATTCTCCGTTCGAACCCTGGGCGAATACAGCGATCTGTATCTGAAAACCGATGTCTTGCTGTTGGCCGACGTGTTTGAAAATTTCCGCGACAGCTGCGTCGCGAGTTACGGACTTGATCCCGCGTACTACTACACTTTACCAGGCTTTACGTGGGACGCCATGTTGAAACATACGTGTATCAATTTCGAACTGCTAACCGACATTGATATGGTTATGTTTATCGAACGTGGTATTCGCGGCGGTCTGAGTCAATGTTCCGGCAGATACGCATAGGCTAACAACAAGTATATGCAGTCGTACGATCCATCGAAACCGTCGTCGTTCCTAATGTACTTCGATGTCAACAACTTGTACGGCTGGGCGATGTGTCGGCCATTGCCCTACGCGGAGTTTCGTTAGGTCGAAGACGTGTCAAAATTCGATTTTAGCGCAATCACTTTGGATTCGCCTACGGGCTATATTCTCGAGGTCGATCTAGAGTATCCTGCGGATAAACACGACGCGCACACTGACCTACCGTTCTGTCCGATGCGCGATAAACCGCCCGGCAAACGACAAGACAAACTTCTCGCCACGGTGCACAATAAGGAGCGTTACGTCATTCATTATCGCAATCTACAGCAGTGCACGCGCCACGGTCTTTGCGTCAAAAAAATACATCGCGTATTACAATTCGCTCAAACTGCGTGGCTCCGCGCTTACATCGAACTCAATACAAAATTTAGAACACAGGCCAAAAATGAGTTCGAAAAAAATTTATATAAATTAATGAATAATGCAGTTTTCGGGAAAACGATGGAGAATGTACGCAATCACGTCGATGTAAAGTTACTGACGAAGTGGGACGGACGATACGGCGCGGAGGCAATGATCTCGCGACCGAATTTCTACAGCAGGAGCGTGTTTTCGGAAAATCTGGTAGCCGTCGAACTGCGCAAACTCGAGGTGAAATTCGACAAACCGATCTACGTCAGCATGTGCATCCTCGATCTGTCGAAGGTGTGCCTATACGAATTTCACCACGAGTACATGTCTCCCCTGTACCGCGACTCGTGTAGAATCATGTATACCGACACGGACAGTTTGATTTATCATATCGAGTGCGACGACGCGTACGAGACGATGAAACGTGATATAGCCAGGTTCGACACGAGTGATTACGCGGTAGATAACGCTTATGGTATGCCTCTCGTGAATAAAAAAGTGCCGGGCCTGATGAAGGACGAAAACAACGGCGTGATCATGACCGAATTCGTTGGACTTAGGGCGAAAATGTACGCCTTGCGAGTCGATGGCAAAAAAGACTGTAAAAAAGCGAAAGGTGTCAAAAGCAACGTCATCGCGCGCACCATCACGTTCGACGACTACACGCGGTGTCTGAACGATGAGATCGAAATGACTCGACCGCAGTCGTGCATAAGATCGAAAATGCACGAAGTGTACACTATCAGCGAGACGAAAATCGCTCTGAGTCCGTACGACGATAAGCGATATATCGTGCCGGATTCGACCGATACGTTGCCGTGGGGACATTACCGAATATAACGTAATGTATACACGTATGTAACATAATGTATGCAATGTATGTAATATAATGTATGCATGTATGTATGCAATGTATATAGTATAATTTATGTATGTATGTATATATACACGTATGTAATGTATACAATGTATATACATATGTATGTAATGTATGTAGTAGTATAACATATAAAAGTAATGTATGTATATATGTATGTATATATGTAATGTATGTAGTAGTATAACATATAAATGTAATGTATGTATGTATGTATATATGTATGTATATATGTAATGTATGTAGTAGTATAACATATAAATGTATGTAATGTAACGTATGTATTATATTAATGGAAGGATTATTAATAAAGATATTCTACATATGCGTATTTATTATTTTTTATTATATACTTTATATGTATTACATATTTCAAACACTTTACACGTCGAGCAATCGCAGACGATCCACCAGCTCGTTGGGGTCATCCCAGTGCACGTAGTCGATCTTATTGTCGGTTAGCGTCATCGCGCGAGGCGCGAATAATCCTTTTCCGGATTTTTTCTTCTTGGATTCGGTCGATATCAACGGTGAGATTACCCACTGATACTTGTATCCCCTGTTGCCCTGTACTCGCTCGCGAGGATCGTGCTTGAATTTATGAGCACTCGTTGCACTATTTTTTTTAGATCACGTCACATTCTTCGATGGAGCACTTGCACGTGACTCGATCACACGCTGAACAATATCGTTTGCAACGTTGAATTTCAAAGTGCATACACATAAAATCATTAGGCCTGAAGTAGGGGGCATTAAAATGATTAAGTTCCCAATTAATAATATCATTATAATCACGTTCATAAGTTCTTCGAAGCATCAATAGATTATTAGGATCATTGATACGGCCAGGGTACATATACATACGTACCGAATTGTTCATCACCACCAATTCAACGTATTTCCCAATACCTGTATGAATCTTAATGTATGTTGCTTCACAATCGTCGAGCTTTTCAAAAATTTTAGACGCCCAATAGCGATAGTCAACAATAGGCTTAATATGATACGGCACAACGTCAGCACGGTGAGCTGCGCGTGATTCTTCCTCGCTAACGCACTCGTCCCGCAGCCGTCGATACACTTTTTGTTGCACGTTAGACCTCCAGTAATAAGGAGAATTGGTATCGATAACGACTCCTTGTCTAGCGATGCGTTGACCGGTTCCGCGTATACCTAGTTCGCGATCGCGAAGAAACTGTACCGGTGATATTCGTAGCACATCAGTCAATTTCACTCCTTGATCTTTTTTACGCAAATTATCGGCGACATCTATTGTAATATCTTCCGTTGTTACAACATCCACAAATTTTGGAGACTCCGTAGAGCTCTCGCCACTTATCCATTCCATGTTGCGCACGTTATATATAATGTTCCACTCGCGATAATGTTTTTTTTCACTTCATGCAAATTGGGCACATGTTGCATGGAAATGTCATGTACAATGCTTCATGACATTTTGAGCAGGCGCGGTAATGCATCGTACGGCGTAAATCAACGAAGTGTTTTCGGACAGCGTCCTCCATACTGTGGAAACCTTTGATATAAAAATTATGATGTCATAATATTTTATACCACATCACATTCCAATAATTTTAAATATTAATTTGCACATTTACCAGATGAATTGCTGCACAGATGAATCGCTGCACATAGATTTTTAACTGTTTCGATCGCTGCACACAGATTTTAACTGTATCGATCGCTACACAGATGTATCGCTGCACATAGACTTTCAATCATACTACTGCGGCTTGATGCATCCATCGTTATATACCCTTTGCTCTCTCTCTCGCTCCAATTGAATCTTGAAAGATCATTTCTTTTTTGTTTTGCATTTCTTCCTTTGTCTTGCGTACTGCGTCATAAAAAATAATGTGAAATAGATACATCTACGCAGTAACCACCCCCTTCTCTAAGAAAAAAATTTGTTTATGGCGCCACGAAGCACGAAAGTCACAATAGTCCTCGAGTAGATAACGTATTATATATTAGAAAGGAAATTAATAAAGATATTCTACATATGTGTATTTCATATTTTTATTATATACTTTATGTATATTTCAATTGCTCTCTCTCTCTCGCACCAATTGAATCTTAAAAGATCATTTGTTTTTTGTTTTGCATTTCTTCCTTTGTCTTGCGTACTGCGTCGTAAAAAAATATATAAGCGTGCGGCACGAGAAAATATTTTAAAAAATTTGACTTACACTACTGTGCAGTCCTGACCGATTACGGCGTTTTCCTTGTATATTTTTAAAATTTTGACTTACAGCACTGTGCAGTCCTGACCGATTACGGCGTTTTCTTTTATATTTTTTGCGTATCAAGGGTATGCAGAATTTACTAAAAATAATATTATATGCAATCAAGATCCAGTCCTGACCGATTACGGTGTTTCCCTTATATATTTTTTTACGACGCAGTACGCAAGACAAAGGAAGAAATGCAAAACAAAAAACAAATGATCTTTCAAGATTCAATTGGTGCGAGAGAGAGAGAGCAATTGAAATATACATAAAGTATATAATAAAAATATGAAATACACATATGTAGAATATCTTTATTAATTTCCTTTCTAATATATAATACGTTATCTACTCGAGGACTATTGTGACTTTCGTGCTTCGTGGCGCCATAAACAAATTTTTTTCTTGGAGAAGGGGGTGGTTACTGCGTAGATGTATCTATTTCACATTATTTTTTATGACGCAGTACGCAAGACAAAGGAAGAAATGCAAAACAAAAAAGAAATGATCTTTCAAGATTCAATTGGAGCGAGAGAGAGAGCAAAGGGTATATAACGATGGATGCATCAAGCCGCAGTAGTATGATTGAAAGTCTATGTGCAGCGATACATCTGTGTAGCGATCGATACAGTTAAAATCTGTGTGCAGCGATCGAAACAGTTAAAAATCTATGTGCAGCGATTCATCTGTGCAGCAATTCATCTGGTAAATGTGCAAATTAATATTTAAAATTATTGGAATGTGATGTGGTATAAAATATTATGACATCATAATTTTTATATCAAAGGTTTCCACAGTATGGAGGACGCTGTCCGAAAACACTTCGTTGATTTACGCCGTACGATGCATTACCGCGCCTGCTCAAAATGTCATGAAGCATTGTACATGACATTTCCATGCAACATGTGCCCAATTTGCATGAAGTGAAAAAAAACATTATCGCGAGTGGAACATTATATATAACGTGCGCAACATGGAATGGATAAGTGGCGAGAGCTCTACGGAGTCTCCAAAATTTGTGGATGTTGTAACAACGGAAGATATTACAATAGATGTCGCCGATAATTTGCGTAAAAAAGATCAAGGAGTGAAATTGACTGATGTGCTACGAATATCACCGGTACAGTTTCTTCGCGATCGCGAACTAGGTATACGCGGAACCGGTCAACGCATCGCTAGACAAGGAGTCGTTATCGATACCAATTCTCCTTATTACTGGAGGTCTAACGTGCAACAAAAAGTGTATCGACGGCTGCGGGACGAGTGCGTTAGCGAGGAAGAATCACGCGCAGCTCACCGTGCTGACGTTGTGCCGTATCATATTAAGCCTATTGTTGACTATCGCTATTGGGCGTCTAAAATTTTTGAAAAGCTCGACGATTGTGAAGCAACATACATTAAGATTCATACAGGTATTGGGAAATACGTTGAATTGGTGGTGATGAACAATTCGGTACGTATGTATATGTACCCTGGCCGTATCAATGATCCTAATAATCTATTGATGCTTCGAAGAACTTATGAACGTGATTATAATGATATTATTAATTGGGAACTTAATCATTTTAATGCCCCCTACTTCAGGCCTAATGATTTTATGTGTATGCACTTTGAAATTCAACGTTGCAAACGATATTGTTCAGCGTGTGATCGAGTCACGTGCAAGTGCTCCATCGAAGAATGTGACGTGATCTAAAAAAAATAGTGCAACGAGTGCTCATAAATTCAAGCACGATCCTCGCGAGCGAGTACAGGGCAACAGGGGATACAAGTATCAGTGGGTAATCTCACCGTTGATATCGACCGAATCCAAGAAGAAAAAATCCGGAAAAGGATTATTCGCGCCTCGCGCGATGACGCTAACCGACAATAAGATCGACTACGTGCACTGGGATGACCCCAACGAGCTGGTGGATCGTCTGCGATTGCTCGACGTGTAAAGTGTTTGAAATATGTAATACATATAAAGTATATAATAAAAAATAATAAATACGCATATGTAGAATATCTTTATTAATAATCCTTCCATTAATATAATACATACGTTACATTACATACATTTATATGTTATACTACTACATACATTACATATATACATACATATATACATACATACATACATTACATTTATATGTTATACTACTACATACATTACATATATACATACATATATACATACATTACTTTTATATGTTATACTACTACATACATTACATACATATGTATATACATTGTATACATTACATACGTGTATATATACATACATACATAAATTATACTATATACATTGCATACATACATGCATACATTATATTACATACATTGCATACATTATGTTACATACGTGTATACATTACGTTATATTCGGTAATGTCCCCACGGCAACGTATCGGTCGAATCCGGCACGATATATCGCTTATCGTCGTACGGACTCAGAGCGATTTTCGTCTCGCTGATAGTGTACACTTCGTGCATTTTCGATCTTATGCACGACTGCGGTCGAGTCATTTCGATCTCATCGTTCAGACACCGCGTGTAGTCGTCGAACGTGATGGTGCGCGCGATGACGTTGCTTTTGACACCTTTCGCTTTTTTACAGTCTTTTTTGCCATCGACTCGCAAGGCGTACATTTTCGCCCTAAGTCCAACGAATTCGGTCATGATCACGCCGTTGTTTTCGTCCTTCATCAGGCCCGGCACTTTTTTATTCACGAGAGGCATACCATAAGCGTTATCTACCGCGTAATCACTCGTGTCGAACCTGGCTATATCACGTTTCATCGTCTCGTACGCGTCGTCGCACTCGATATGATAAATCAAACTGTCCGTGTCGGTATACATGATTCTACACGAGTCGCGGTACAGGGGAGACATGTACTCGTGGTGAAATTCGTATAGGCACACCTTCGACAGATCGAGGATGCACATGCTGACGTAGATCGGTTTGTCGAATTTCACCTCGAGTTTGCGCAGTTCGACGGCTACCAGATTTTCCGAAAACACGCTCCTGCTGTAGAAATTCGGTCGCGAGATCATTGCCTCCGCGCCGTATCGTCCGTCCCACTTCGTCAGTAACTTTACATCGACGTGATTGCGTACATTCTCCATCGTTTTCCCGAAAACTGCATTATTCATTAATTTATATAAATTTTTTTCGAACTCATTTTTGGCCTGTGTTCTAAATTTTGTATTGAGTTCGATGTAAGCGCGGAGCCACGCAGTTTGAGCGAATTGTAATACGCGATGTATTTTTTTGACGCAAAGACCGTGGCGCGTGCACTGCTGTAGATTGCGATAATGAATGACGTAACGCTCCTTATTGTGCACCGTGGCGAGAAGTTTGTCTTGTCGTTTGCCGGGCGGTTTATCGCGCATCGGACAGAACGGTAGGTCAGTGTGCGCGTCGTGTTTATCCGCAGGATACTCTAGATCGACCTCGAGAATATAGCCCGTAGGCGAATCCAAAGTGATTGCGCTAAAATCGAATTTTGACACGTCTTCGACCTAACGAAACTCCGCGTAGGGCAATGGCCGACACATCGCCCAGCCGTACAAGTTGTTGACATCGAAGTACATTAGGAACGACGACGGTTTCGATGGATCGTACGACTGCATATACTTGTTGTTAGCCTATGCGTATCTGCCGGAACATTGACTCAGACCGCCGCGAATACCACGTTCGATAAACATAACCATATCAATGTCGGTTAGCAGTTCGAAATTGATACACGTATGTTTCAACATGGCGTCCCACGTAAAGCCTGGTAAAGTGTAGTAGTACGCGGGATCAAGTCCGTAACTCGCGACGCAGCTGTCGCGGAAATTTTCAAACACGTCGGCCAACAGCAAGACATCGGTTTTCAGATACAGATCGCTGTATTCGCCCAGGGTTCGAACGGAGAATCGCTGCCATACGTTCGCGGCGTGCGCGTAATCGCTCTCGGATACGGTTTCACCGGTCAAGGAACTGTAAAATGAATCGCGCGGCGGTAAACACGTATCCTCCAGCTTTTCGACACTGTCCACGTATTCGTATGGAAAGACACCTTTTCGCGTCAATAATTCGAAATCGTCGTCGGATAACGCGGAAAATTTGGAACGTATAATTTTCAATTTATCCTTATCGAGGAAGAATGCCAATTTTGCGAGACTCGCGATCAGAAATTTATACGAGTCGATGAATCTTAATTTTATGTCGCTTCGCGAATCTGATCTTTCGGCTGTGTCTTTCACGTGCTTCGTGAATGAGATGTACTTTTTCTTTGTTATAGGCAGTACATCGATCGAGCCTTCGAACACGGCAGCTATCTCCTTGATAATAAACTGCGCGTCATAGCCCGATAGATTGTGAAAAATGACTGGTATGAAGTGAGAATCCTTATAATTCAGATTGCACGTCGAATGTGCCGGACCTCTATAACGCACGGTCAGGTGGCAATGATCGCGTACACGATTATCATCCGGCGCGAACGGTTTTTCGCAAATGTGACATTGCGCCGCGCTGTGAAATGTCTCCCGCTCGTCTCGCGTTAGCTCTACCATGCACACAATGTCGGACAAGATGTTCTTTACGCGATGCGCCAATCCTTTGAGTTCCTCGACGAACCACGCGACGCAGTCATTATCGCGACGAAATCGATACGTCGATAACGTTTCGTCGTACGAGCACTGTACGTAGTATGCTATACTACATACCCGATGATGTTGATAGGCGTATGACGTGTGTTCCGTCTCCGGTTGTGTCTTCTTCAGCACGCACTCCAGATCGGCATACACCACGAAGGGAAGTCGCTCTTTCCTGCTGTGGTTCTTGAAGCTCAGCCACTTGTTGTTCTCGCTCGGTAGTCTGATGGTGCAGTTGTTTACCTCTCGGCAGTCCACAGTGTGAGACTGCAACTTGTCGCTCGAACTGAAGTAGTGAAGACATCTGAAAAAAAGAAACACAATTATTATAAATTTTTTATACACAAAATATAAATTTGTATATATTATTAAAAGAAGTATAGGTACTTACCGATCACAAATGTATTTCCAACCAGCGTGCTTGCTCAATTGTGAGCTCACGAGGCGGGATAGATTCTTGATCCACGCAAAATGTCCAACATTGTTGTCCCGTGGGTCCTGCACGTACAACAGATTCACGTGTTTCTTACTCGTGCGGTCGGTAAGCCGTATTGGAAGAACGTTCGACGTCTTCTGTCCCTCGATGATATACACATTGATCGACACGTCGTTGAGTCGTTCGAAATGTTTAATCTGACTCAACGTCATTGGGAACTTAATGTCTCGTACGTTCAATACCGTTGAATAATGCGGGTATGAAGATTCCCGTTCTGAATGTCTTTCGGCTGGATGCAGAGCAGCCGTCACTGCCCACGCAAAACACGCATTGTCCATAGACAGCACATTGATCACCGCGTTCTTCAATTTAATGTCTTGAGGCAATTTCAAGTGACACCCCGCGCGCAAAGGATTGTACCTGTTGACGTTCACCGTCAAATTGAGGATTCGCGTCAACGCCCACCCACTGTCGCGTTCCTGGAACTCCTCGAGGGTCGCTAATGTGGGCTCGATAACGTGCCGCTCGTACCACTCGCGCAAGTGCGTTGTACGACAGAGTTCTTTGTTATTTGTAGTTGTACTCTTATTGGCACGTTTATCACCCGCCACAAACTCCCCGTTGAACGCGGTGTTCACTTTGACACAGTTATGTGTTTTTATAATGTCTCGCACTCGCTTGCACACTACGCTGCAGGCGTCTTCCAAAAACTGTCGCGGATCTATATGGTCTGTATTAATTACCGCGCCGGTCATTATCCGCGATTCGAACGCTACATCGATTTCTCGCCATACGAGTTCTGTCGCGCGCGTGTCGCCACTGTTACCGGCGTTCGCATAATCACCACCGCTACGGATAAATTGTCTTTCCAATCGCGTCTTCGCACCCTCGAGTCGCGCGATTCTGGCAACCAACTTTTGCCTCCGCCCGATCGAGAGCCGCTGACGTTTGGCACGACAGCCTTCTTCGAGCTGCTCGACGAATTCCGCGCATTGCAGCGCCCATGTGAAAAATTCACCCAAGGTAGCTACTTGGTCGGACAGCTCCAATAGATCGCGTTCGGTTTGCTCGAATTGATCCATGTTTGATCACTTTCGCACTATTCACAGAGTCTCTCTTACAGAGCACTTGCACGTGATAATGAGTGTGACTATAAAATAACTAAAAAACCGCGTTACTTTTCCATCGATGTATCGCTCTCAAATCTCACTACTGCGGCTCGACGCGCTTCATCCCTCGTTATATATCTTTTGCTCTTTCTCTCGCTCCAAGTGATTTTTTGAAAGATCTTTTCTTTTGTCTCGCGTACTGCGTCGTAAAAAAATAGCGCGAAATTGTTTAGTCTTCGCGATAATCCCCCTTTTACTAGAAATATATTGTTTACGACAAACATGTTCCGACAGGTTCGATGCGTTATCGGGTCGATCATCGTCCCGATGACGTCATTTCTTCCTTTGTCTTTTACGTACTGCGTAGATAGATTGTTTTTTAAGCATAAAATCATAATTTCTTCGCGCGCATTTCCATTCGAGCCGTATATGCAACGTCCGCCGGAGCATTGGCGCCTCGCTTCTATATTACGATATGCGATACTTGTTTGTAAATTCAAGCAGCCGAAATTCTAGCGGACGTCGGCGCTCGCCTTTGTAGCGCGAGACTTCGCTGGAAGCGACTATCAGTTTTATACACCGCCATTATATTTTTTCTCTGGCGACTTGTCCGTTCTGCAACCGTCTGAAGCGTCATTGAATTCAGTCTCGCCGTGGCCGTACGTGAGCGTGCAACGTGTTTCGTTTATATACATTTTTTATAATTATATTAAGTATTTGTTTGTTTGTTTTTTTGTTTGTGATGCCTCCTCTAGAAATTGTGCGAGGCCGTGTAAAAGTGGGTGATTATAACGAATCAAACAACTCTGACAGTGATCAGGATCAGGGTGAGTGGCCCGCTGCTCCGCCTGCTCCCGAAACCCCGCGTCAGCCACCCGCCATAGGACGCGGGCGGGCGCTCCTGAACCCTATCCGGCCACTTGGTATCTGACGCGGGCGGGTGCAAGTTTACGTGGATCACCGCGCGGCCCTCGGACGCGGGCGGGCACAGTTTTACGCCGCGGCCCTCGCGCAGGGCCGCGCGTATGTTCCAACGGAGGAAGAGGAGAGATTAGCGGATGAACTTTTGTTTGACGTGGATCGAGTCCTGCATATCGCGGGTCCTCCTTCTCCCGCTAACCGCCGCCCTGGTGCCCAGAATCCGCAAGAGGCTTTACTGTCTATGTTGCGACGAATAGAGGGCCGCGGCCATGGGGCCCCTCCTCTCCAAAATTAAGAAGGTAAGACCGCTAACGTGACCGCCACGCGGACCCCGCGGACCCCGCGGACCTCCACGCGGCGCGGGTGAGTCATCCCGGTGAGTCATCCCCCGGTGAGTCATACCGGATATGAGTCATACCGGTGAGTCATACACGTGGTATGCCAAGGTCACCTCCCCCTCCCCCTTCCCCGCGAAATCTGATACCCCTGTGTAACTTGATACCCCCCCTTCCCCTCACCCCCCGCGAAATCCGATACCCCTGTGTAACCCGATACCCCCCCTCCCCCTCGCCTTCCGCGAAATCCGTTACCCCTGTGTAACACGATACCCCCCCTCCCCCTCGCCTCCCGCGAAATCCGATACCCCTGTGTAACCCGATACCCCCCTCCCCCTCACCACCCCGGCGAAATCCGATACCCCCTCCCTCACCCCCCCCTCATTGCCCCCGGGATGGAACTCTCCTAGATTAACTACTCTCAAATCATAAAATATTTACATTATTCATGTTTGCCAATACAATATAATTTTTTATTCATATTGCATTCTATATAATGGCAATGTTATAATATATTTGACAGGCAAATCAAAATAGCTTCGAATCGATACTATTGAACAACTTTTGTTTGAAAAATTCTTTTATTTGACTAATACTTTTTGAGATATTCTAGGAAAACTTGGTAACTTTTTCAATATTTAGCTTATGATATCTTGATAATTGTTTGCCAGAGGAAAAAGTGGTACAGAGGACTTTTTAACTTAATTTTATTTCAAAAATGTGCTGTCGCAATAGCACTCCAATTTTTTTAAATATTTGTAAACGCTCCAAGAAGATGCATACACAAATATTTAAAAAAAATTGGAGTATACTATTGCAACAGCACATTTTTGAAATAAAATTAAGTTAAAAAGTCCTCTGTACCACTTTTTTCTCTGGCAAACAATCATCAAGATATCACAAGCTAAATATATATTGAAAAAGTTACAAAGTTTTCTTTGAATGTCTCAAAAAGTATTATATATTATATAAAAGTATTATATAGAAAGATGGTACAATAAAAAATATGGGTTTTTATTTAAAAAATTTGACTTAGGCCCTATTGGGCTCAATACAGGCCCTGGAACCAAAATCCAATAAGATCGTCTATTGGCCCCCTTCAAACCTTTCAACTTTTATCTGAAACAGTTTTCCAATAAACCAAGCCGTCAATTGACACTTAACGAAAATTAACACAATAACATTTAAACGACATCCAACGATAAAGGGATCATGGCGACACTGATTAAATCGACATAGAACATTAAAGGTTAACACTCTGTTAACACCAAACCAACATCCAACGATGAGGATCAATCTCCAACCTACACTAAACATTGAGGCTTAATCCCCAACTTACACTTATCATTGAGAATAAACTCCCAATATACACTCATCATTGAGGATTAAACCCACAATTTACCTAAACCTTAATGGTCAACACTCAATCTACACCTAAATTTAAGTGTTGACACTTAACTTTGATGATACTTTTTCATAAGGGTAATGAATAAGATTTATAAACTACATGTTCTTTTTAGAAATAGATACGTTTATATCATTTTATATGTATTTATTTCGGAGTTGTCAGTAATAGGGACAAATAGATATTCTAATACCGATTAGTGACATATCCCTTATGAAAAAGTACACTCAACTTTGATGGTTAACACCCAAAGAGTTAACACTCAAATTTGGGCGTAAGTTTAGTGTTTGTCATCAAAGTTAAGTGTCAACACTTAAATTTAGGTGTAGATTGAGTGTTGACCATTAAGGTTTAGGTAAATTGTGGGTTTAATCCTCAATGATGAGTGTTTATTGGGAGTTTATTCCCAATGATAAGTGTAGGTTGGGGATTAAGCCTCAATGTTTAGTGTAGGTTGGAGATTGATCCTCATCGTTGGATGTACAACGCCCGATCGTTTCACATTAGATGGCGCGACGCGCGAGTTGCTACTCTCAAAGAGCCTCGTTAGGTGTCATGGCCGCACTTGCTTGCGTTTCTTCGAACGTGTCGAGTCCGTTACCTCTTTCTTGACGGATTGATCGTTGCGGCGCGTGTTCTGGAGACCAACCGAGTGAGAGTTGGATCACCAGGGAGAGCTCACCGCCAGGAAAGGGAGAGCTGCGGCAGCTAGCGTCCGAGAGGGAGGATCGAGCGAGGAGTCCGGTTCAGCGAGCGGAGCCCTTAAGAGATTCTCATTGGGACGCCATATTTGTTACTTTCATTTGAGGGTTTATATTTTTAGCGTTTATACCGTCATTTTTAAGGATTAACCATTAATTGAAGGTTAACTATCACTTGAAGGTTAACCATCATCCAAAGAAAAACCCTTAAAGTTGGGTGTGATTTTGGACCGCCAATTGAAGATTAACCTTCAATTGAAGATTAACCTTCAATTGACGGTCCGAAATCACACCCAACTTTAAGGGTTTTTCTATGGTGTTTTTTTAACGATTAACACCAAAAGTTGAGTGTATTTTTCCATAAGGGATATGAATTAACTACGAAAATTACGAACCTTGATATTTTTCTGCTTAGAAATATTCTTAACTTTTTCTCGACTTGACAAAACAATTCACTTACTTCAAGTTATTTAAAGCATAACTGCATAGACCCAGCAAACAGACATCTCGAATCAACTGTCAGTTTCTAAGATGACGGAGAGCAACTGCGTTCAGACTGTCGCCGTCAGTGTACGCTTGTAATTATGATATTTTAACATTCATTACGGCTTTTAATTTTATTCGAAATGTATTATAATCAAATATAAATAAAATTTAGAGTCTGAATACATATTTAGAATAAATATTGGATCCGTATTAGTTGATTTATTAAGGAAAATGAGTGCAATTGTCATAAATTGGGACACTGTCAATAATTGGGACATTTACCTTATTGGACGATTTACCAATTGAACACCATACGATTGGACACTGAACAATTGGACACTAAAATTGCACGATTGGACACCGCGGATTTTGTATCTGAAGGAAAGTGGCTTACTCACCGATATGGCTGAAACTTTACAATATTGTATATTTTTGTGCGTAAAACACGAATGTGAAAGTTAAAATCGCTCTCAAGTAGAATAAAAATTAAAAAGTGCTACAAAAATAACAGTTTTACAGTTAGGAAATCTGCCACATATCGACACCGTACAAATACATAAGCATCAGCAGATCTAATATTGTACGGTTTGCGTGGTAAGTTAAAAACCCATATGGAACCGTACAAAACAGACCTCATTTCATACTGTAAGCACCGGGCGACGAGGGATGGACCTCGCTTCGCCCTAAAATCAGGGGCCGAGGTGAGGTGAACCTCGCTTTGCGTAGAACGTTAGAGACCCATGGATCCGTACAATGATCCATGATCATTCATAATATTCAATCATCGTGATGTTTAATTTACATTAAAATTAAATTTTTATGTACAAATTTTACTTTAAATTAAATATTACAATATAGATATATATATTATTAATATATATTATAAATAATATATATTTTAATTAATATAACATATTTATATCAATATTAAATAAATATTTGAAATTAAAGTATATCTAAATGTATAAAAGTTAATATTTAAACAAAAAAAACTAAGAATTTTTTAAATTTGAGTTGTAGTCACAAAAATGCACGATATTAAAAATTAGCTGGAAAATTATAATGACTAATAATTTTTCTTTGATATTTTTTACTGAAATGTTTTCTTTAAGTATTAATTCCAATTGACTGAAGAAATTCGACTAAAGAAGAACGTGACTACAGTTGGTAATCGATTAATCGATTAATATAATAATATATGCATTGTGTTAATTAAAAATAAGATTTATATAAAATATATTTTGCTTGCGAGTAAAATATAGTTTTAACGGAGCAAGTTTTGCCGAACGGATGTTGTGAAGATTAATGTGTTGATAAGATTCTTATAATTTATTATTATAAATAAATTTTTTAAACATATTTTTGTATAGATGTATTGTCTTAATAACAAAGATATGGTAATTGTTGTATAATTTACCAAACAGGTTAATCGAGGAGAATCGAGATCACCCGGAGATATTAAATATCAATTGTGTCGATCCATTAAATCGGTCGGCGCTGATAGCCGCTATTGAAAATGAAAATATCGAGCTTATCAAGCTGCTGCTCGAATTGGGAATTGAAGTGAAGGTAAATATCGTGGGGTCGAAACGGTACGATGTCTCTCATGAAAATTATGCGCGACAGCCGCTCCCCTAATTATTGCTGGTAATACGTATCACGCTGATGTACTATAATCGATGTCTACCGGGATATGCTAATAACAGTTCTGTGCATATATCTGGTACATTTTAGGTCACCATGTATTCATTCTCACAGAAAGTGTTCAAAATGTTCCATTCAGATTTGGACGCTGCTAAACGTATAACATCATCGATTTCTATAAAAAGCGAATGTATTGCTGAAGTTCATATCAATGAAATGATCAAGACACAAATATTATTGAACGATAATAAAAAAATTAAAAAAAATGTTTGTTGACGTATAAAGTTTCTCCCATGTACGAAACGATACAAGCCACTATAAGTGATGTTGTTATTAAGCATCTGCGTTGCAAAATGTCTTACCTACATCCTGACGCTTAAAAGCGTAAAACACTTAAAACCATAATTCATGTATCTTTCAGGATGCACTTTTGCATGCCATTAAAGAGGAGTACGTGGAGGCGGTGGAAGTCCTACTGGAATGGGAGGAAAAAATACACAAGCCAGGGCAACCTTACGTGAGTTTGATAATACTATCATTTTGTCTCATCTTTTTTTATTAATTCTAACAGCGATTTAAGACTTTTCATATCTTTAATAGAAATAGTTTCAATAGAAACCTTCAGCCAATTTTCAAAGTATAAAATTTTTGATATAAACTTCTTCGGTGAATATAAAAGATTTATATCTCAATTGAGTTTTTGTGCCTTTAAATTTTATTTTTTCCTTTAAGGATGTATTGGCTATATCTTCAAAACAATGAGAAGTCGACAAAAATTTGTGAGATTGTTCTTTTAGTCTTCCTGATGTGCTGCAAAAAAGTTGAAACGAATCCACTAAACGGTTGCTAAGTTATAACGATTTTAAGGATGTATTGGAGGTATTTCAAATATATTCAGAAATGGCTGAAATTTTGAGATGTATCTTTTAAATTTAAATTAAAAATACTCTGTAAGTGATTTACTAAACGATTTAAGAGTTATTAAGCTTAAAGTTGATGAAATTAAAATTAACATTATTCCTTATTAGAGAATCGACATTTTTGCTGTAAATATAAATAAAAACGATAAGATATTTCTAAAACTTTTTTTATGTGTAAAACATATCCATCATTGATATTGTATTTTAAGTTTCAAAACTTTTTGCTAAATTTTTTTTATTTTTTAATTGTTTAAACAATATTAATTATTTAAATGACAAAAAACCATACTCAAATTGTTAACGGTAATTCTTTCTAACATATAAAAAATTTTGAGTTTGACATATATGCAAAGTCTTTATTTTAGTAATTTTTTATTGAAAGCTAACTTTTGGCAGGGTTGTACGGTCAATACATCCTTAAATATCTTTCTTAAATTAAAAACATCAAAAAGATTTATATTTTTTACGTATACCCATCTGACAATTTTTTTAACATCGAGAATAGCAGCTTTATTTATCAAGAAATAATTTTTCCTTAATAGACTTGTATCTCTACGTACGTATTTTAAATAAGTGATGAGATTGTTTTACACTTTTTAAATAATTAAAATACAACATTGATTGCAACATTGTTAAAGTTTATTCAAAAAATTAATTATGTTTTTAAAAATTATATTCATTATTTCTAAATAAATATAAAATATTTCAGTCAAAATAGAGCGGATTGGTATAGATTTCTCGGGTACAAAATATTAGTATAAATTATCTATTTAATGATTCTAGTATTAATCTTAGACTTTGAAACAAAACAATTATGATTTAACTAAAACTTCCTGTGTAACGATTATACACCTCCTTAATGAGTTAATCATTGATTACGAAAATTAAAACACGATACTTTCACATTTTATTTCAGAGTTGGGAAGCTGCAGATTCGTCATCAAATTTTACGTCGGATATAACTCCGTTGATTTTGGCAGCTCATAAAAATAATTACGAAATACTGAAACTGCTATTAGATCGCGGTGCGACTCTTCCAACACCTCACGATGCAAGGTATACAAAGGATGAAACGTACTTTATAATAACAGTTCTCAATTTACTATTTTATTACTTTTGCCTTTTAAATTAGATAAAATATTTAACGACTTGAAATTTTTTCGATGCATTTCATATTAATTATTTTTTTTATACTTATTCCTGTATAATTAAATGATCCTTGATGTAAAGATGAGAGGCAGCGGCATTGTCACTTTATTGTAGGTGTGGTTGCGACGAGTGCGTCACTTCCAGCGAACAGGACTCCCTCCGACACTCGCAATCTCGAATAAATGCGTACCGAGCGCTCACTTCGTCATCTCTAATCGCGCTTTCATCGAGAGACCCACTTTTAACGGCCTTCGAGCTTTCATGGGAACTGCGCCGTCTCAGCAGGATGGAGCAAGAATTCCGCGCCCAGTACAACGTACTTAATTGTTAATTTTTCTCTCCCTCTCCTTCTCACTCGAGTTGCTTGAGACTTTTTAAATGATCGTAACTGAAATTCATACTCTCTAAATCTCATAGAGTGGTTTCGCTACTAATATATTAGAATGATTGCGATAATCACTCCAAAAGAGGGTTATAACTCTATTTGCGGGCACTCATAAAATAGGGACAAATTTTTCACTCAAATTTTTAGAGCGGCTACTACACCTGAGTTTGCCGGTATCTAGATATAATTATCTAGATGATCATCCAGATGAAGAAATGGATAATCTTTATCTTTATCTAGATAAAGAAAATACAAAGTATATTTATCTTTATCTTAGATAAAAAGTCATGTCATCTTAGCTGAAAATTATCTATGATAATTATAATTGATATTAAGGGATTATGCCACGTTGAACTGGTCAAAATTTCGGGAATTTTTTTTTAAGACAACAAAATAAATAAAAAATTAAAAATAAGACATTTATTAAGCAACTCTTTAAGGAAAAAAAAATATTTGTTTTTAAATATTTTACATAAATAAAATTACGGCGCTAAAGCCGAGACTCTGGAAACCGACGGTTAGGCCAGTCATATTAAACTAATTTAGGGGGTTACCTTCCAATTATCTTCCCAGGTTGCAACCACCATGAATCGCTTTGATCTGAGGTGCTATAAGTGGGATTTATTTTGCTTCGCAAAATTAACGCGTAATAAAAAGTTATTAACTTAAAATCGGTTGCATCATGAAAAGTATTCTTTGTAGTTCTCAGATGATGTGTGATTTTTTAGGGATTTTTAATTCCATTTTAAATAACGGAAAAAAATCACCGGCGCAACATAAAAGAAACGATGAAATCGAGGGTTTTCGAGATCCGAGTCTCGGACTTTGACGGCGCGTGAAAGCTAAACGACTGACTTGACGATAAATGTTATTCAGATCATTATTGTAGATAATTTTACGCTCTACAAAAAAGGTACGTATAGTTATTTACCCTATCTTGCTTAGTTTTCGAGATATTTGAGAAAAAAAATTGTGTTTTTTGTTGATAATATTGTTAATAACTTTTTATTGCGCGTTAATTTTGCGAAGCAAAATAAATCCCACTTATAGCACCTCAGATCAAAGCGATTCATGGTGGTTGCAACCTGGGAAGATTAATTGGAAGGTTCGATGTCTAATATGACTGGCCTAGGTGGCCAGTTTCGCGGCTACAGCATTGGACCTAAAACAAAAACTCAAAAATTTTTATTTATCTAGATACTAGAAACTGAAGAAGTACATATGGATTTTGTGATATATTGAAAACTTTTTTTGCAATTAATACTTTTGCACGAAACTTTTAGGCAACAAAATAAAATTTTTTCTTTAAGTATATTTACCATTTCCACAAAAATGAATATTTCTAAATATCCATATGTACTTCTTCAGTTTCTGGTATTTAAATAATAAAAAATTTTGATTTTTTGTATTAGGTCATTAGGTCCAATATTAATATTGTAGCCGTGAGACTGCCCACCGCTGAGAGCATCAGTTAAAAAGGGCTTTCAGTGTCTCGGCTTTAGCGCCGCCATTTTATTTAAAAAATTTGAAAACAGATATTTTTTTTTTCTTAAAGAGTTGCTTAATAAATGCCTTATTTTCAATTTTGTATTTACTTTGTTATACAACGAAATTGTTAATCGGCCTGACTGGCAAAACTTTATTAGATATCAACTACGTTTCGACCCCTGCTTGGGGTCCTTATCAAGCGAGATGCTGAAACAATACAAATTAACGGTAATCAACACATGCCGGAATGTGCATTAATAACCGTGGAACGAAATACATTAAATATTAACTTACATGGATCTTTGTGGGTCAATATTACAAAATTTGAGTCATAGTTATTGCGTAAACGGTCTGCGGATAGATGGAACGAACCATGACCGTCTCGTGTAGAGCCCGAGCAACGACTGATACAAGCGTGATAAACAATCACCGAACACCGTAAATAACATAGAAGGCCAAGTTTAAAGTGAAAATATGCGATCGTAGACCAATGGTAAATTTTCTGTGTCTTTCTGAGAATTAATGGCATCTTTATGCTTTTTAATAAATAACATTTCCGAGATTTCGCGTTTTTTGAGATTTTGTTCCGTGTGTAAAATTTGCGCATCTTGCCATTTAAAATTATGGTTAAAATCAGTTCTATGTCTGCTAACGACAGAGTGCTGATTGGGGTGCTTCTTAATGTCAGAACAATGTTCTTTTATACGTGTTACTTTGTTATGTCTTCAAAAAAAATCCATAAATTGTGGCGTGATGGATCCAGCACGACCGCTCACTGAACGGCTACGCAATTAAATGTGATTGGTTGTGTCCAAAGGTAAGAGCCAATCACATACTATTGCTAGATTGCTACTTAGCCGCTCAGTGAGCGGTTGCGTTCCTGCGATGCTCTCTATTGGCTACCGCGTCGCTCCTTGTCACACCGCAAACTTTTTCGCGCTCTCTGTATGGCAGCCATGGCAGGAGCCATAGCCTCCAGTAACGGCAGTCGGCAGTAACCGTTTAACAATAAAAAAGAAAAAGAAGAAATATTTGCAGTTCAGTTATTGATGCAGATTGCAGTAATAAAGTTTAAAATAGTTATTGTGTGCTGTAGCTGTAAAGCAGTTACTATTGTTACTAAACATGAAGAAACAAAAAATAGAAAACTATTTTGTTCAAGAAAAAGAAGGTAAATAGATATATATTCTTTTAGTATTGTTCATAAACACACAGGTGACACAGGGTACTTTCCGTTTCACGCATGATGCGCATAATGCATCATTTATCTTTGTTTAACACTCAATAAATAACAAGGAGAAATGATGCATTGTGTGCATTATGCGTGAAACGGAAAGTACCCATAGACAAATTCATCGCACTTCAGTAAAAGCTATCACATTATAGTTAACTTTAATGTTGCAATAAATGATTGATTTTCTTATAGCTGAAGACATGCAGCAAGCAGAAACTCCAATTGTAACCTCAAATTTTATGGAAGTCGATCATGACGTTAACGATAACGTGAGCGAAGATTCTACGCCTTCGACTTCATTCAAGTTACCAATGTTACCATTTATATTACAAGGCGAGTTTTTTAAGGTGACAACGCAAAGTACAGAACAGAAAATAATAGCACAATGTACAAACTGTCCCAAAGTTATAAGTGGCTCAAGAACTTCTACAGGAAACTTTGCTAGTCATTATAATGTGAGTTATAAATTACATTTATATTTTTGCTAGCTTTTTCTTCTTATTTGTTTTTCTCTTACCCAGAAAATGACGTTTTTGACATCAAAATGACGCCAAATAACATTAGCTTGCTACCTTAATATTTATGCATATTCTCTTTAAATAAAGGCCTAGTTTACACCAATGATACCTTGATACGCGTATTAGATAGTGATAGTAAATAACTAATAAATTAGTTTAATTATTGGCTGATTAGCTTAAATATACTATTTGATACGCGTATCAAGAGATCGGTGTAAACTAAGCTAAATAGATTTTGTTAATATTACATTGTTTTTATTTTGCTGTTTTCTTCTTTCAGAGACTACATCCTCATTTAACAGAAAAAATTAAGTTGAAAAGATTGGCCAACAAAAAAACAATCAAAACAGACACGCAACAAAATATTGTAACAGTGTTACAAAAGAAATTACCCATTACAGCAAAACATGTAAATATTGTTTAATTAATAGAAAATCACTACTATGATATTATTTAACATGTTTAAAAAGAAATAATTTTAAATATCAATATTTCAATGATAAGAAGACATTATTTTCTTTGTTGTAGGTTCACGATTTAATTTTAACTTATATTATAGAAGAAATGCGTCCTCTACATACTATCTATAAACCGTCATTCCGAAATTTAATTTGCGGATTAATAGGCTGCAATAAGCCAGACATTCCTGGAAAAAATACTTTACGCACTGAGATCAACAATCTACATGAAACAAAAAAAATTAAATTGAAAGAGTTATTAGAAAAGCAAGCTTATATTTGTTTAACTACTGATATTTGGTCTTGTCGTAACAAGAGTTATATAGGAATGACGACTCACTTTATAACAGATACATTTGAAAGAAAGTCCTACATGTTAGCTTGTAAAAGAATTCTTTATAATCATACATATAAAAACATTGCTTTGGTTATGCATCATATATTAACTGAATTTAATATTGATGTATCTAAAGTTACTCATGTAGTGACAGATAATGCCACAAATTTTGGTAAAACATTTAGATGTTTTGGTGTTACCCAACTTGAAAACCCAAATCAAACTCGATTTACAGTAGAAGAAGAAAGTGAAGACAGCATAAATGAAAATTCAGATATTGAAGTTGATAACTTTGAAAAAATTCGTAGAAATCTTTATAGTACTACACATGAAAACGATAATTCACTTACAGATGAGTTGGGAAATGAGATTATATTACCTCCACATTTAACATGCTGTTCTCATACATTAAATTTGATTGTTACTACAGACTGTAAAAAAATTTTAGATCAGCAAAATAATTCCACTTTGAAAAAAATTTATCGTTCGACTTTTGCAAAGTTAAATGCTTTTTGGAACTTGCTTAGCCGTAGCACGGTAGCATCTGATATATGTTCTAAAGAGTGCGAATGTAAATTTCCCGTACCCGTTATTGCAAGATGGAATTCTCAGTACGATGCTGTTAAAAAAATCCTTGCTTATAAAAATAAACTTAATGTAGTTTTTGAAAAATTAAAGCTTCAGAAACTGAAACCAAATGAAATTGAGTTCTTAGAAGAATTTATCATGGTTATAGTAGGGGAGCCCAGAAGGGTAAATGGGGATTTACTCGAGCGCGACAGATTAACATATAGGAGGATACCTTGCACCCTGTTGAGTATCTCCACTATATATAAGCCCTTAATATAGGATCACGCGTCTAGAGCAGCCGATCAGAATAGTAAAAAAAAATCGATCGTTAGAAATACTCGAGCGCGTCAGATTAAGGTAAGGTGGGTTAATATAACATGCTGAAAAGTGTGCATTTCAATAATCTGACGATTTGAGCGTGACGTAAGGGAGTGGGAGGGTCACAAACTTGCAAAAAAAAAACGTCACCTTGACATTCTCGAGCGCGGTCAAATTTTTTTTTATTTTGAAGGAAAAAATTCGAGAATAACGGAAAAAATATAATCTGCCGATTTCCACAAGCCGAAGTAGCACAAATCAAGAAAAAACCTCTAGATATTCTAATGAATTCAGAAAGGGCCTAGCGGAGTAAGCATGTGAAATCTGCCCTTGATCATACAGAGCTGACATTAATGTCACAAGTTAGTACCAATATGATAAAACTTTCCACCAAATATTATTTAAAAAAATTCATTTTTTTAGAAGTTATGCAGGGAGAAAGTAAAATAAAGAAATGTATTTTTCTCAAAAACCACTTGACCGATCTTGATAAAAAAAATATATGTTATGTAGACTAATAAAACTAATTAACAAAAAAAATGTCCAAAATGTTTGCCAAAAAAAAGACCAAAAAAAAAATATTTGAATTTTTTAATATTTTTTTTTAGGGTGATATGTTTGAGGTACCACTTTGAAATTTTTACGAAAATTTCTCTTAAAGTGTCCACTATAACATATATTTTTTTCAATTTTTTTAAAATGGTGGAACATAGTTAAAAATACGAAAATTGTAAGCCTCGCGTCACTCCGGCGCACAGTGCAGTGCCATTCCGCGTTGCGGGTGTTCGATGTGACTTTAATAGCACATATGTACGTCTGCAATTAGCCTATAATATGTATACTTTTTAATTTTTATATTTAAAAACTGCAATCTGCAAAACCAGTATATGCTGCATATGTATCAACAACATGTAGATACATATATCCGCACCTAGCGGCTGCAAAGCTAACTGCGTCGTGTGCACCGCGATTGACTGTAATATGTATCGCCGCCGCTAAGCGCTACCACTTACATTCGCACCTAGCGCCCCTAGCGGCTACAAAGCTAACTGCGTCGTGTGCACCGCGATTGACTGTAATATGTATCGCCGCCGCTAAGCGCTACCACTTACACTTAGGTGCTGCAATTACAAAAATGGGTTTTGGTTTGGTACACTAAAGATCTAGCCGGCAAGATCAGGTACAGCAGGTTGTAACACGGAACATTATATAGCAACAGGTTTGGCCGTAACTGAGATCTGTTGATATCTTTTATTAGATCTCTTTAGAGCGGAGTTTTTTGTCGCGGATACTTTTCATTTTGTACAGAACTTGGGTTTTGTCTCTTAAAGATAGTATTGCTTTATGTATATGTACTTGTGTTTACGTATTTAAGTTTTATTTTTATATTGTGCATAGGAATTGTACGTAATCATTTCTAGTGTGTATTTTGACTGCATAAATAAGATGTCTTTAAAGCGCGCCATCGCGCACTTAAAATGTGCTGGTTGCGACATCTTTCTTAAGAAAAGTAGAGGTAGAAAAAAACTAGTAAGGAGTACAGAAGAAGCACATTCTTTTTCTAACTTATGAAATAAAACTATATCTGTCAATGATATTTTATGTAATAAATGTCGACTATCTATTTATAAAATTAAAAAAACCCCCGACAGATTATCAGAATGTGAAACAGATCTTCAGGTTGAGTTTACTAGGGATCCAACATTTCAAATTGCAGTAAAATCTGAAAAAGACGTTTCAGATATCGAATATATTCAAATTCCTCTCCAAAGAACAGTCTCTACTCATAACTATTGCTGCATTTGTTCTTCGAGAAAAGATCTGATTGTTATTCCTGAAGAAGCTCGTATACAATCATATTTAAAAAGAAAAATATACATTCCAGTTGGCAACAGGTGTTGTAAAAGTCATGTAATTAAGAATAGACTCTTTGAAGAAGACCTCAGTCTTTTGAAAGTGCACTCCAACACATCAAGTCTTAGTGTAGCAGAGTTGTCCAAAATGATGGAAACTCTTACTGTCAAGTGTGATTCCACATTATTCGATCAAGTAGGCGAAAGTGGTTTTTCAGAAAAACAACTTCTGGTCTTGACAGGATTGACATGGGATAATCTTAATGAATTAAAGGATATGATGACTTCGTTAAGAAATAGTAAATCGCGTTCTGTCATTCAAGCTTTAGTTGTTTTTCTTTTTAAACTACGCACGGGTAATTCCAATAAAGTGATAAGTTCCATCTTTCAACTAGAATATGAACAGTCAGTATCTGATTATTGTGGAAGTATTATGAAATCTTTTGAAAGGGACATCTTACCAACTCGCTTTGGTTTACAAGCTCTAAATAGAGATGATATTATCAACAATCATACTACCACAATAGCGAAAAAATTGTTTGATGTCCAAGAAAACATGTTTTTGATTTGTGATGGTACGTATGCGCGACATCAAAAAAGTACTAACTCTGAGTACCAAAGAAAGTCTTTCTCTGGTCAGAAGAAAGTACCTCTTTGCAAACCTTTTACCATCTGTGCGACTGACGGATATGTCGTTGATATGGTCGGACCGTTTCTCGCAAATCAAAATGATGCGGACATTTTGAAAATTATCATGGAAGATCCAAATGGTTTGTCCAAATTCTTAAAAGAAGGTGATACTTTCGTTCTTGATCGCGGTTTCCGAGATATAAAGTCTGATTTGGAAGAAAAAAAATTTAAAGTATTGATGCCAGCTTTAAAAGGAAAACGAAAGCAGTTGACGACAGAAGAATCAAATCAATCTCGGTTTGTAACTAAAATTCGTTGGGCAGTAGAATCTGTTCATGGCGTATGAAAACAAAAGTATCATCTTCTAGATCACAAAATTGATAATAAGTTGTTGCCTAACGTTGGACTTTATTTCAAAATAGCGTCTTTTTTAAATAATACTTTTGGAAAAAGACTTGACTCCGATGTAGACACTTTTGACGAAATTGTTCAAAGGATGCATACTCGAAAAAGTGTCGAAAATACTTTAGCTATTGAAGCTGAAAAAAAAAGGTTGGTTTCGACAAAAACTTCCTTTCCAAAGTATTACATCTAAGGACTTATTAGATTTTCCGGAAATGACTGAAAGAGATTTAAAAATATTTTTCACGGGATCTTACCAACTGTCACAATCGGTATCTTATTTGGCGGAAATGCTCGATGAAAACGGAGAACTCAATCTCAAATTCGTAAAAAGTGAGAAAAATGTGCTTAAAGTTGAAGTTCAGTCTCGAAACATTTCTCGCAAAAAATACCGGTGTTTTTTAAGGTATATACCTAACAGCACAGGGATTTCTGGAGTAACACATTACGCATGTGAATGCGCTAATGGGCTACGAACAATTGGATGCTGCTGTCATATTGCTGCAATTATATATTATCTATCTCATGCAAGATATTTAGCGAAAATTTTGAAACCAGCAGTAATACTGAGCGATCTGTTTAAGAAAACAAATAACATTCCAGTAATAGACAGTGATAGTGAAGAAGATTAAATAAATCGTAGGTGTAGGGTGTAATGAGAGGCGAGGTGTCTTACATTCAAAAAGCACCCCGATTTTACGGAAACATAGTGAGAGGCGAGGGGACTCACGTTAAAAAAGCACCCCGATTTTACGGAAACGTAGTGAGAGGCGAGGGGACTCACGTTAAAAAAGCACCCCGATTTTACGGAAACGTAGTGAGAGGCGAGGGGACTCACGTTAAAAAAGCACCCCGATTTTACGGAAACGTAGTGAGAGGCGAGGGGACTCACGTTAAAAAAGCACCCCGATAAGGAGTTTAAAACCGTACTGCAACCTCCACGTGGTAAACTCTGGAAACTATAAAAATTAAAAAGTATACATATTATAGGCTAATTGCAGACGTACATATGTGCTATTAAAGTCACATCGAACACCCGCAACGCGGAATGGCACTGCACTGTGCGCCGGAGTGACGCAACGCTTACAATTTTCGTATTTTTAACTATGTTCCACCATTTTAAAAAAATTGAAAAAAATATATGTTATAGTGGACACTTTAAGAGAAATTTTCGTAAAAATTTCAAAGTGGTACCTCGAACATATCACCCTAAAAAAAAATATTAAAAAATTCAAATATTTTTTTTTTGGTCTTTTTTTTGGCAAACATTTTGGACATTTTTTTTGTTAATTAGTTTTATTAGTCTACATAACATATATTTTTTTCATCAAGATCGGTCAAGTGGTTTTTGAGAAAAATACATTTCTTTATTTTACTTTCTCCCTGCATAACTTCTAAAAAAATGAATTTTTTTAAATAATATTTGGTGGAAAGTTTTATCATATTGGTACTAACTTGTGACATTAAGGTCAGCTCTGTATGATGAAAGGCAGATTTCACATGCTTACTCCGCTAGGCCCTTTTTCAAAAAGAATTTGCAGATTTGGGATCTAAAGATTATAATATAGATGAATCTTTTAACATCATACAATCTTTTATCTGCCACTTGTATGGCTTAAAAAAATTAGATGATGTCAACAGAGCTAGAATTGAAATCTTCAATAAGACATACAAGGTATCAGATACATCACAGCCCTTCTCGTTGAATGTTCGTAATTACGATGCTTGTTGCTTGCCACCATGTCAATCGGAGTTACTGCAGCAATTATTACGAACAAGATATATTGCATGCTTGTGGAGGAATGCACACAATCCAAACAGCATCGACATGTCACCAACAGATTACGGATGGACAGATGTAAAAGGCAAATTGGAAATGACTTGGTTCGTTGGTAATCAATTACCAGAAGCGTACGAAGATGTAGTCATAACACCTGATATTCTAGGAGATACTCCAGATTCAGGTATATTTTTTTTTCAAAACTTTGATAACACGCTTTTCATGAAATAAATAAAATATTAAGTATTATAACGATTTCTTGTTACAGATATGCAAGCTGAAGATGAAATTGACGAACAAATCGAACCAGACTTGCAGTACGACGATAATTCCACGGATAAAGATGAAGATTAAAAAAAAATATTTTTAAAGTTTTTTTTTATTTTACTATTTTTTTCTGTATATATTATAATTGAAAGAAATAGATTTTTTATTTGCATTCTATTTTCCATGCATTTTATTTGTCACATTTAGTAATTTAAAAAAAAAATTTTTTTTTAATTTAAATTTTTTTTTCAATTCGTCAGATTAAGAAAATCCCTCCAAATAATCGTCAGATTATGGGTCAGCACGACTAGGACATCAAGCTGAATCACCTGTATAATAATCTGACGCGCTCGATTTCAAAATGGCGATTTTTTTTTGCATTATCAAGAAGCCGCCATGAGCTTGCGTCATGTCCGAATCGTCAGTCTTTTGAATGGGAGCTTCTTTCGGGTTCACTTAACATCCCCTCTGAATATCTGACGCGCTCGAATAAATTTTTTTTTCCCGTTTTCAACCCTTCCGTACAGCCACCCTCACCATGCAAACCGGCAGATTAACATACCTCCAATATCAGAGACACGTGGGGCATATACACTATCAATATCTGACGCGCTCGAGTATTTTCATGTGACTATTTTTTTTTACATTTTTGAAAACCTGTAGACGCTTCCCCCACCGGTGAAAGGGTGTACATTATATAACCTTTTTTTCTTTCTACCATCTAATCTTCAAAATCCAATAGGTTCCTACGACGCTCGAGTAAATCCCCATTTAGCCTTCTGGGCTCCCCTACTATTATGACTCCTTTAGCAACAACCCTTGATATTTTACAAGGAGAAGAAACGAGTTTTTTAGGTTTGGTAGCACCTACTCTTACTATATTACGAAATAAACTAAAAAGCTATACGCATTTAAAATATTGTGATCCATTAGCAACTGGAATAAAGTTTAATTTAGAAAAGCGATTTAAGCACATTTTTGATCTTAATCATGCAGATAGTAGAATTTTTATTCTGTCTGCTATTGCAATACCGCGATTTAAGTTAAATTGGATCCCAGAACAATATGTGGAACTATGTAAAGACTTATTTTTAAAAGAAGTGGATAATTTGTATAACAAGAGTGTTACTACATTCGAAAATAAATCTATATCTAGTAGCGAAGAGGAAGATTTTTTCCGTGATATCGAAAAAAAAGAGAATACGCAAACAACTATTTGTGGTGGTAACATTGAAGCATTTTCATATTTGGAGTGCAAATCAAAGGAACTTCAATGTCTTATAAATTTCCCAAATATTAAGTATATTTTTTCTGAAGTATAACACATCCTTGCCATCGTCGGCTCCGGTAGAACGCTTATTTAGTCTAGCGCAACAAATTTGTAATAAAATTATGAGTATTATTTTAATATCCTTTTTATAACCTGCGTAATACTTTTTATAAACTTTTATAAATAGTCTCAAACACAATTATCTAAAAAATTATCTAGATAAATCGCGATAATTATATTATCTTACATCTAGATTAATTAAAAGTAAAATTATCTTTATCTTATCTAAGATAAATTTATGTATTTTTATCTTATCTTTATCTAGATGATTCTAAAATCATCTACGGCAAACACTCTGGCGGGAGTGATACGATCTCACTCTAAAGCTATAGTGAATCATGATTCACTATAAAGATCGACTGATAAATGACTCTAACAGAGTGTTCCACTCAAAATTGTATATTGATATAATTCACTCCTACACAGTAAAAAACATTTTGTATTTGTGTTAAAATTTTCCTGTGTAGAAAGTTTTGTGTTAAATTTCTGACACAGTTGTATGTTAATTTAACATATCGTTGTTGTCTTACTTAACTTTTCTATGTTAAATTAATATTAACCATTTTTAAGAGTTAAAATAACACAATTTATATGTAAGTGCATGAATTCTTGGTGATATATTTTATATGTTAAAGTGAACAGATAAATTGTGTTATCTTCCTTTTTATAACAGTTACTATGTGTTAAATTGACATAATTCTTATGTTATTTGTCATAAAAAGATCGAGATACTTCTCTCAAATGTTAAAATAACATCTTATCTTAATTACATTTAACATTATAGAGATGTCAATTTAACATAAACTTTGATTTCTGATAGCGTCTAAATGTTAAATTTTTATGTTAATTTTTTACATATTAGGTTTGTTATTTTTTTACATATTTGCTTTATGTTAAATTAACACAAAAATTTGAGTGGATAAATTGGGACATGTGAAATGTGTTAAATTTAACACAAAATTTTTTACTGTGTATGGCCACTGATCTTCTGGATAGAAGGACACTCGAAAAGAATCCCCTTTCACTCAAATGGAATGCGATTTCACTCCAACTTATAGAGCGAAATTTTACTCTTTCTTAGAGTGGCGAATTACTCGAAATGCACAGGCTCAATTTTCACTTTTCGTTACACTTGCTTTTCACTCGTTTTGAGTAATATTTCACTTTTCAACTTTTAGAGAGTACAATCTTAATTTTTTGCATATCTACTGGGTTCTTTAAAACCGGGTATATAGCTTGATCTTATATCAAGGTTGTATATATACAATAAAAAGAAATTAAAAAAATAATATCGGCTCGATAAAAACAATAGCTAATTACAGAAAAAACGACCAGATATCGAGAAATAATCAGGTGTTAAAAGAAATTAACTTTATTAGAGCAATTCGTTTATTTTAATTGCTGTAAGCTTACGTTTCGACCGTACTTGGTCTTTTTCAGAGCAATTACAAAACAATATAAAAAATAAAAAAAATAATAAACCATTATAGATCACATTTAAAGCGTTGAAATAAATACGATAGCGAAGGCAAAGTCAAAACAGTAATTGTAATTTAAGTCAATGATTAAAATTAAAACCTAAATCTAAGTCAAGAATTTAAAAATTGCAACGTAATGTGAAAACATTTACGAAGAAGTCCCATAATGGAATATCACTTTAATAGTAAAAATCCGTTACAGCTGATTCGAGTAACTATTATCTTCGTTAGAAAGCACCCATGTAACTTCAGAAATAACACGCTTTAACATGTTTATAATTTTTTTTAACAGCTGATTATTGCTCGATTGCTCTGGGGCCTGTTGCATAATGATTTACAAATAAATAATATTAGTGAAATAATATGTAAAAGAACTTGTATTATTAATAATTAATTCATTTATTATGTGTTGGCAAATTAAGAATGTACTCTCGGTTTGTATTATTAACTTGTAAATCATTATGCAGGTCCCTGGTTGTACATGCATTTCTCCAGATCAAGCGAGCATGATGAGCAAACACGAATGAACAACTTGCTTCAATGAGTGCGAATAGTGTTGTTATTCGCAATCATTGAAGCAAGTTTCTTATTCATTTTATTTGCCTTTGCTTGGTCTGGATACGGCTTTATGCAGGCGCAGTTTTAGCGGTGAATTCAGTAACACAAACATAATTCTAGATATTCATATAAATGTTTTTGTCTTACCCAAATTTAACAAAAATTATGTTCACTTTTCTGTTGTAGCTGCTCGTTATTATATCATTACTCAATTTTACTCATCTTACAATTAGAAGAAGTTTTAAATGTCCAATTCAAATTTAGACGTTGACTTTTACCGAAAGCATGGAGTTCTATAAATAAGCTCATATTAATGAAATTATAGAAACGCAGAGATTATTAAATGACAACAACAAACAAAATAAAAAAAGGATAAATGTTTGTTGGCAAATCAATAAACATGGTAGTGCCTCGCACTAAGTGTACACGCGCGAAACAAGGCATGAGCGCTATACATTCCTTATGAAAAAGTACACTCAACTTTGATGGTTAACACTCAAATTTGGGCGTAAGTTTAGTGTTTGTCATCAAAGTTAAGTGTCAACACTTAAAAGGTGTAGATTGAGTGTTGACCATTAAGGTTTAGGTAAGTTGAGGGTTTAATCCTCGATGATGAGTGTATATTGGGAGTTTATTCTCAATGATAAGTGTAGGTTGGAGATTAAGCCTCAATGTTTAGTGTAGGTTGGAGATTGATCCTCATCGTTGGATGTTGGTTTGGTGTTAACAGGATGTTAACCTTTAATGTTCTATGTCGATTTAATCAGTGTCGCCATGATCCCTTTATCGTTGGGTGTCGTTTAAATGTTATTGTGTTAATAAACCAATAAACCAATAAACCAATACTTTCTGAGATAATTGGTGGAAATAATTGGCACACGAGAAATAAAACCTTATTATATATATATATATATATATATATATATATATATATATATATATATATATATTGTGACGTGACGGTTCGCCGCGCGTGGCAGCGCCCCGCCGCCGTCACAAGGCGTGGGTTCGCGCCTTTGAGCGAGCCAGGAGAGCGACCGCGAAATCTCCAGGGGGCCTACCGAAACTTTAGAATGCGTATCATTTATTCATTTTATTTTATTTTGTATTGTATGAAAATGTGGCACCTCGCTGAGGCACCGTGCTTCGGGACCAGGATTGCGGAAGCCAACGACGGGAGCGAGACCCACGGCAAGGGACGGAGCGGCGCGAAGATATCGCGAGACCCAGTGAGGAGTCCGACCGCGGGGCACGAGGCGGACACGCACGGCGCAGCTGATTGGCGAGAGGCCGACAGGGCCGTGATAGGGCCTTTCTCCCCCGAGGAGGCAAGAGCTACCTCCAAACCAACCCCGGGACATCCAAGCGGACCCGGGATGCCTGGCCAGCGTTCCCTCGGTTCGCGAGGAGACCTTCGGACGAGAGGAGTCGAGCCCGAACACGTTAAACATCGGGTGGAAAAATCTACGGCGCCAAGGATGCCTGGGAGCGCAAAGGACCCCCGCAGGATACCTGCGACAGCGCGCGCGTGATCCGCGACGCGCTCAGCCCCGATTGGTCGCGACACTACGCCTGATTACCGCGCAACCCCCAGGGAGGGGCGCGCTTTCGATTTCACATCGAGCGGATCACCGCTCGATCTCTCCTGGTTCGCCCGCCGACTCGAGTAGACGTCTCGCAATACAATTCGGTCGAGAAAGTTCTCGCGTATTATTGAGGATTCGGATTCCGAGCGAATGGATCATCCCTGGCGCCTGTGACGACGCTTCGGATTTCGCCCGGGCATCAGCAGGACCGGTGAGGTTGCCCTCCACAGTAATTGGTGTGTAAATAACAGCCACGGTGAAGCCGCGAGTGCCGCGTTTCTCCCGCCCCGACCTGCCGTCCTCGGATATCATGTACGCGTAGCGGTTTTCGGGTTGGCAGTGGTGCAAATCGTCGGACGCGACATACGCCGGACGCGGCGGAAACGTATTGGTGTTGGCGGTCGGTGGCGGACACGAGGAGCCTCGCGACGACATATCCGTGCGCTGCTAGGATCGGCCTCCTGAGGGTCGCGAGATCGTGGATATCACGGCATCCGGTCGTAGATAGAGTTTCGCGCATTTAAAATCTTCGCGTAGTAATAAGCGTCAGCAATCTGCTCTCGGAGTTCGCGTCGGCGTTCCCTTATCGCGCGTCGCTGGAGAGTGGCTGGGGTTTATTCTCTTTGGGTGTTACTTTCATTTGAGGGTTCATATTCTTAGGGTTTATACCGTCATTTTTAAGGATTAACAATTAATTGAAGATTAACCATTAATTGAAGGTTAACCATTACTTGAAGGTTAACCATCATCCAAAGAAAAACCCTTAAAATTTTGGGTGTGATCTCGGACCGCCAATTGAAGGTTAACCTTCAAATGATGGTTAACCTTCAATTGGCGGTCCGAAATCGCACCCAACTTTAAGGGTTTTTCTTTGGTGTTTTTTTAACGGTTAACACCAAAAGTTGAGTGTATTTTTCCATAAGGAATACGTCACCTAACTAGCGCAGGCAAGATTTATTGTCTAGCTATAGGGGAGACCGGGATTACATGACCCATGTTTCAGAATTTCGAAGTTATAACTTCTCAGACAACTAATTGTTGTGACTGCCTGTACAAATATAACTGAGGCAACCTTCTTCTATGTGTTAATAATGCCCATTACGATTCTGTTAATCGTATATTTTGTTTTGTAATAACCAAAATACGAACATGCAACAACGTGGTTATCTTGCCATGGTGCCGAGATTTAGTTGTCCAGTAGCGCAGGATAACAAATATGTGTGTAATATATCAGTACAAAATTACCTTTTTCAAAAAAGGTAAAAAAAGGCACCAAGTACTCGCAATGTATTTTGTAAATCCAAAAATCCAACCTAAGTGGTAGTAGCTTTATTTTTCTTCAACAAAATTATATCACAAAATTGCGTTACCTAACTACTCAACCTAAATGATATGTTATTTCAAAAAAATATATGAAATCTTTAAATTGCGCCAATTACAAAGAGAATATATATATTGCTTTGAAAAATAATTGTTGTGCAACTACTTTTAAAAAATAAAACTCAAGTGGTACATATCTTTGTGCTTCCATTCAAAGGTCTTTCTATTCCAACCCAAGTAGTAGTTTTAATTCTCCTTAACAAAATTATAATATTACAAAGAATCATTTTAATCACAAAGAATTAAAAAGGTAACAATAGAAAATAAAAATATTTAATTAAAATAAAATTTATAAATTTTTCTTGTAAAAAAACTTGGCGCTGCTTTTTTACTTCCATCGCATTCTTCCGTAAATTATGTTTATTTTTTTTATTCAATCAAAAATTTCAGTACTTTATTAAATTTCTAGCAGCGCCAAGTTTTTTTACAAGAAACATTTATTTATTTTATTTTAATTAAATATTTTTATTTTCTACTGTTACTTTTTTAATTTTTTGTGATTAAAATAATTTTTTGTAATATTATAATTTTGTTAAGGAGAATTAAAGCTACTACTTGGATTGGAATAGAAAGACTCTTGAATGGAAGCACAAAGATATGTAGGTACCACTTAAGTTTTATTTTTTAAAATTAGTTGCACAACAATTATTTATTTTTCATTCTCTTTGTAATTGGCGCAATTTAAAGATTTCATATATTTTTTAGAAATAACATATCACTTAGGTTAAGTTAGGTAACGCAATTTTGTGATATAATTTTGTTGAGGAGAAATAAAGCTACTACCACTTAGGTTGGATTTTTGGATTTACAAAATACATTGCGTGTACTTGGCGCCTTTTTTTACCTTTTTTGAAAAAGGTACTTTTGTACTGATATCACGCATTTTGTAATGCTAAGCAGGGAAACAAATTAAATTTTTATTGAATTAGCAAATTAGTAATTAGTCACAAAAAATTACTAATTAGGTACATAAAATATAATATTTAGGTACAAGTGAATTACGAATTACTTAAAAAATTGGTAATTTGTAGAATCAGAGAAAAATTTCTAGTTACGTGAAAATTAGTATTTAGGTGAAAATAAATTAATTTTTTTTGTAAATTGGTAATTAGTAGAAATAAATTCTTTATTATTAAAATAATTAATATCTGTCAAAAATAAATTACTATCTACTTATTTAAAAATGAATAATTAGTGGAAAATAATTATTAATTTTTTCAATAATGAATATTTAGTCTCAAGTAAATTACTTATTTTAAAAATTATTAATTGGTTTAATATAATTTAATTATTGCAGTTAAACGTGGTTTAAAAAAACAATTATGTTAATGTTTTATATATATTTTTTTTACCTGACTGATTATTCATTATTGAAAAAATTAGTAATTATTTTTTTCACTAATTATTAATTTTCAAATAAGTAGTAATTTATTTTTGACAAACTCTGCAGGTAACTGCGTTACAAAGATTGGGGAAATTGTGGAGGTCTGGCGGAAGTACTGCGTGTCTCTATTTGCTGATACTTGCGATGCATCCGATCACATCTTAATTACTGCAGACTCTGAACGGGAACCCGGAATTTGGAAGACGAAATACGAGCTGCGATTAAAACATCTAAAGCAAGACAAGGCAGTAGGAACGGATGAAATACCCATCGAGGTAATTAGGGATATGGGAAAAATTGGAGTAGATATTCTGCGCATCATCTGCTCTCGAATATGGAATACCGGTGAATGGCCCAAAAACTGGTCTCACTCCTTGTTCATCCCACTACATAAAAAAGGCTCAACCAAGAAATGTAACAACTACAGATTGATTGCCCTCATATCCCATGCCAGCAAAGTACTACTGCACATCCTGAATACCAGGCTGCAAGCGTACTTGAATCGAGAGATCGCACCCGAACAAGCTGGCTTTGTAAAATGAAGAGGAACGCGGGAGCAGATGCATATACTGAGACAAATTATAGAGAAGGGCAGAGAATTTAACAACCCACTATACATATGCTTTGTTGACTTTCGAAAAGCTTTTGACACTGTAAAATGGAACAAACTGTGGGAAGTTCTTACAGAAATGGGCGTGCCATATCACCTGGTATACCTCATAAAGAAATTGTACGTAGGGAGTACAGCGGCAGTCCGGGTGGATGGAATTGATTCCGGAGACTTCGGAGCTCGTGCTGGGGTTCGACAGGGATGTATCCTCTCACCTTCACTATTTAATATTTATACGGAATACATAATGCGAACTGTCCTAGATGGATGAGATAAGGGTGTATCCGTGGGTGGACGGCTGATATCTAACTTGCGATATGCTGACGATACCACTTTTCTTGCATCAACTGAGGAAGACATACTAAACCTCCTTCAACTCCTGGAAAGAACAAGCCTCAACTTTGGTCTCGCGATCAACAGAGACAAAACCAAGATGATGATCGTAGATCGGATGGCTGATAACAGACCTGATGTTAGAAGTATAGCCAATTGCGAGGTTGTACACAGCTATACCTACCTTGGCTCCACGATCACTAACAAAGGAGGATGCGAGGAAGAGATTAAGAGACGCTGTGCCATGACCAGGTTGGCAGTTGACAAACTCACAAAAATCTGGAAAGACCGAAAGATAATCAAAAACACAAAGGTCCGCCTAATGAAGTGTCTTGTCCTCCCCATCTTCCTATACGGAGCTGAAACATGGACGATTCGACAACAAGACCGAAGAAAAATAGACGCCTTAGAAATATGGTGCTGGCGACGCCTCCTGAGGATAAGATGGACCGAACGACGTACCAACGCCTCCATATTAAAGGAGCTTAACATACAGCATAGGCTCTCGTCGACCGTTCGGCTACGGGTCTTGAAGTACTTCGAACACATCACACGTAATGAGGACTCCATAGAGCGTCTAGTAGTACAGGGCCGAGTAGAAGGCAAACGCTCGCGCGGCCGATCCCCGACTAGATGGACTGATCTCATAAAATCTACAACAAAATGCTCTATCACAGAATGTTCCCGCAGTGCCACAAATAGAGACAGATGGAGGCAAATTGCAAGAGCTGCGACGCGCAGCGGAATCGGTGTGCAGTTCATAACCACGACCACGCTGTCAAGAGTGTACGACTAAGAAGAAGAAGAAGAATTAATTATTTTAATAAAGAATTTATTTCTACTAATTTTATCAATTTGTAAAAAGAAATGAATTTATTTTCGCCTAAATACTAATTTTCACGTACCTAACTAGAAATTTTTTTCTGACAAATTACCAATTTTTTAAGTAATGCGTAATTTACTTCTACCTAAATATTATTATTTTTTACATAATTAGTAATTTTTTGTAACTAATTATTAATTTGCTAATTCAATAAAACTTCAGGTAAATATGTAGAATAACGGCACGCTTTGAAATTTTCAAATTTTGTGTATTTTGGTAGTAAAAAAGATTCTCAGAAGGAAAATTGTTGCTCATGTTCCGTTTGTTTATAATTAATACTAAAAATATCACAATGTCGGTAAGTAAAGAAATAATAATTTATGAATATACATATGTTTCGCTTCTTACTATTAGATCATACGTTATTTACAACTTTATTCAATTATATATTTTAAAATTACAATCTATGTTAAAGCAGAGAATAGTAGGAAGCGTAAATACAGGGTATTCTCTGCTTTAACCAAAAGCACAAACTGTTGTCTGCTTTAATTGTGATCCTTTAAATTTTCGTCCCAAAACATTTTTCGAATAAAGAGCCATGTATTTGTATTACCAATTACATCTTGAACTGCAAGCAAGGACTGTTATTAATTTGTTTTACTGAATATAATATATGGAACAACTTTATTGAAGTTGTAAATAACATAATATGATCTAATTGAAATAAGAAGCAAAATATATATCCATAAATTATCTCTCGTTTCAATTATCATTTCTTTACTTACTAACATCATCATCTTAAGTATTAATTAGAAACAAACAGAACATAAGCGATAATTCCCCCCCCCCTTCTCAGAATCTTTTTTACTACACAAAATACACAAAATTTGTAAATTTAAAAAAAAATCGATCGAAGAGGGTACTATTATAATATATATATTTACCAAAATTTGTTTTGTTGTTATTGCTAATTTCGTGAATAATTAATATTTCCAGACACTATGGTATAAAATCAACGTCTATCATAATAATGGATAATAATGTACTCGATTCAACTAATTAGCATAATTGCCTACTGTTACGTACGGAAATTTTATCCTAAAATTTCGGACAACACACGTTGAAATTTTTGAACGCTTTAGACGACGCACGCTAACTCGGAATTCCGAGCGAACGCTCAGGTCAATACAAATGTTTGTTTTATCCTACGGTTATCGGACGGCCGTTGGTAGGCTGGGGGCCAGATGGGGCCCAAAACTACGTTTCTAGAAACTTCTAGAAAACCTCCCCCCTTTAAGACGCGTAGGAAGTGGTGAGAATCTCGCGCGGGGGGTTCTGGCCATTTTCGGGTATAAAAAGGGCGGAGAACGCCGCGGAGCGACACATCGTTTTTGGCTTCGGCTTCGTTAGTCACATAGTTTTATGCCGGGTTTACGATGAACTTAACGTAACGGGACGCGACGGGACGCGAAGTAACGTAACGTGAACTTAACGGTTAAAGTACGTCTGTGAAATTACGATCGCCGTAACATACCGTAAAGGAGCGCGCATTAAAAAATGGTTTGACAACGTGGTAATTATTTAGTTTAGGGGCCTCACCTCAAATATCGATGAAATTATGCTCAATCGACGCGTTTTTGCACGAAACGAAAGAATCTGGCAGATAAAAGTGCCGCTCTGCCTCGCGACGCGAGATATTAAACGTTAAAGTTGACAGGAATCAGGTTATGATTCCCGTCATACCGACGAGATGTAGCAACACTGGACATGCCCTGCGGCCACATACGCATGCTCAGTGGCCGCACGCGCATGCTCTGTGGCCGCACGCGCATGCAAAACTGCGCCAACTTTAAATATACACAGCTGAGAGGAAGCGCAATACTGAGTATAGATTTCGATATTTAAATCATAAGGTAATTCTTTCAATATTTATTGATAACTATAGCAAACAAGTATATTGTTTTTTATTCTTTGTAGCATATGGGACAAATGCGACGCAGCCGTGTGTACAGTTACAGCGTTTTCCATAGAGAAATGTTAGATCAATATGAATCCAATAAATAATTAAAATTGAATGTATTATTTTGAAGTTGTGATTTTTATTAAAGCAGATATTTTGTATTTAACTATTTAAAGCGCGTCACTAACCTATGTAGGTTAGTGACGCGCTTTAAAAGTATTTAAGTGTTTAAAGCGCGTCAACTAACCTATGTAGGTTAGTGACGCGCTTTAAATACTTAAATACAAAATATCTGCTTTAATGAAAATCACAACTTCAAAATAATACATTCAATTTTAATTATTTAATATAGTCAGGATAGTCAGGACATAAACTAATAAAATCTATTAATTTATCCTGACTATCCTGACTATATTATATTGTAGATGTTATGCATACACACACACACACACACCCCTACATGCATGTGCTTTATAATTTCGCTTGCCCCCCCTGCACCCCCCTCATGCACCCCCCAAGACAACGCACGCCACGCAATAATGTTAGGTATAATAAAGTTTAGATATGTAACATATTGTCAGGAAAAGTTAATAGATTTATTAATCCAGTATGATGTTCTAACAGCTCCAATTAAATGTAGTGAATGTGGTAATGACATTGATATTGATAAAGAAACATTAATGTACCGATGTAGAAAACGGTACTATGTAAAAAGTGAGCACAAGAAACGTATCTCTAATCAGTGCTGGTACTTGGTTCGTCGGATGTTTCTGGCTCAAGTTCTGGCTGGTCCTCAAAAGTGGATATCGGAGGATATAATTCTGCGATGACATCAAAGAAGTTTTCTATACGCTCCAAGCGGCTATAGGCGCGTTTGAAGAGATATTCGCTCAAATATCCAAGGACGTGATCCTCCCTGGTTCCATACCTTGGGATATTTCCGCGAACTTCTCTCCAAACACGCTCTATATGCTGCGTATGCGCGCCTGTAGATTTAAAAAATATATTAGAACAATATACAAATAAACAGTAATAATATAGTTAACTATGGCAAAAAGTTCTCACCAGTTTCAGGATCGACGAAATTGTATGAGTGGTTTACCGTCAGATGTTGGAACTCTTCATTGTTTAAACAATTATAGGACTTCCAACAATCTGACATGATGGTGGTGCCTGGCAATATCCACTCTTTGATACACGCCAGAAGTGTCTCTTCAGTTCGATCCTGTACTGGCACGATGAAAATCTTCTTTGTGCCTCGCTCATATCCTCTGAAAATCTATTGACCTTTTACGAGCCGACCACGATTGTATTTTCTTGTCCCAATTTTTGCTTCATCGATTTCTACTGTGCATCCTGGGCCACCAAGTTTCTCACTATGTTTTTCAGCCCAGAACACACAGACCTGTAAGAAGAAATAATATTATTAATATTTTGTTTTATACATTTTACATGTGTGTGTGTGTGTGTGTGCGTGCGTGCGTGCGTGCATGTGTGTATTTATGAAGATATGTTAAAATATAATTACCTCTCGGCAAAAATTGAACCAGTCAACAATCGTGGCCGACGAAACGCCAGTTTCATCTTGCGTGTCATCTTGACGTGGATGTTTCAACATTAAAAAGCAGGTAACAATTTTACATATTGTTGCCACGTCAAGATGACTTTTCCCGAACCAAGTACCAGCTTTGCCACTTTTCTTAAATTTGCACTGCTTCGAGACACGTTTCGTGTGCTCATTTTTTACGTAGTACTGTTTTCTACATCGGTACATTAAAGTTTCTTTATCAATATCAATGTCACTACCACATTCACTACATTTAATTGTAGATGTTAGAACACCATCCTGGATTAAAAATTCTATTAGCTTTTATCCTGACAATATGTCAGATGCCCGAATTCTATTAAGCCTAACATTATTGCGTGGCAAGGTGGTGTGCAATTTCACGTCTAACAATAATGCCATTGTCGCGCTTCATTTGTTTTATATAGTTTCATTTAAATACATATTTAAAACTAGCGCAGTTTTGCATGCGCGTGCGGCCACTGAGCATGCGCATGTGGCCGCAGGGCATGTTCAGTGTTACGATATCTTGTCGGTATGACGGGAATCATAACCTGATTCCTGTCAACTTTAACGTTTAATATCTCGCGTCGCGAGGCAGAGCGACACTTTTTTCTGCCAGATTCTTTCGTTTCGTGTAAAAACGCGTCGATTGAGCATAATTTAATCGATATTTGAGGTGATTCAAATAGATTAAAACAACATTGTGTGTGTGTGTGTGTGTGTGTGTGTGTGTGTGTGTGTGTGTGTGTGTGTGTGTGTGTGTGTGTGTGTGTGTGTATGCTTCGCACAATTTTGACAGGCGCAAACACTTGGCGCTCTTTTTTCATTTTTTTCTAAAAAGATATTTTTTTTGGTATATCACGCATTTAGTATCAAGCGTCTCATAAGTAATATGTTAATTTTATGTGATATGAAATAAAACATATAATTATAAACAATTAACAATATACAGATTCATAAGTTTTATATTTATTTATAATATAATGTACATATAATTTAATTGATAAGGTTGTGTTGGACTATGATGGGACGTGTCGGGGTACATTTAGGTGTTTGGGGTGGGTGGGGGTGGTCTGGTAAATGGCGTGAGTGAAAGTCTGTAAGGGTGTGAAAGGTATTGGGGAATGTAAGAGTGTATACCCTTATGAAAAAATACACTCAACTTTGATGGTTAACACCCAAATTTGAGTGTTAACACTAAACTTACGCCCAAATTTGAGAGTTAACACTCAAATTTGGACGTAAGTTCAGTGTTTGTCATCAAAGTTAAGTGTCAACACTTAAATTTAGGTGTAGATTGAGTGTTGACCATTAAGGTTTAGGTAAATTGTGGGTTTAATCTTCAATGATGAGTGTATATTGGGAGTTTATTCTGAATGATAAGTGTAGGTTGGGGATTAAGCCTCAATGTTTAGTGTAGGTTGGAGATTGATTCTCATTGTTGGATGTTGGTTTGGTGTTAACAGAGTGTTAACTTTTAATGTTCTATGTCAATTGAATCAGTGTCGCCATGATCCCTTTATCATTGGGTGTCGTTTAAATGTTATTGTGTTAATTTTCGTTAAGTGTCAATTGGCGGCTTGGTTTATTGGAAAAGTGTTTCAGATAAAAGTTGAAAGGTTTGAAGGGGGTCAATAGACGATCTTATTGGATTTTGGATCCAGGGCCTGTATTGAGCCCAATAGGGCCTAAGTCAAATTTTTTAAATGAAAACCCCTATTTTTTATTGTACCATCTTTCTATATAATACTTTTATATAATATATAATACTTTTTGAGATATTCAAGGAAAACTTGGTAACTTTTTCAATATATATTTAGCTTGTGATATCTTGATGATTGTTTGCCAGAGAAAAAAGTGGTACAGAGGACTTTTTAACTTAATTTTATTTCAAAAATGTGCTGTTGCAATAGTATACTCCAATTTTTTTTAAATATTTGTGTATGCATCTTCTTGGAGTGTTTACAATTATTTAAAAAAATTGGAGTGCTATTGCAACAGCACATTTTTGAAATAAAATTAAGTTAAAAAGTCCTCTGTACCACTTTTTCCTCTGGCAAACAATTATCAAGATATCGTAAGCTAAATATTGAAAAAGTTACCAAGTTTTTCTTGAATATCTTAAAAAGTATTAGGCAAATAAAAGAATTTTTTAAACAAAAGTTGTTCAAATTAATTAATAGAGAAAGATGGTACAATAAAAAATAGGGGTTTTCATTTAAAAAATTTGACTTAGGCCCTACCCAGCGAAAAATGACCCATCGATTCGACGTCTAATTGATGTCGAAATCATCGATATTACATCATATCGAAATAATGCTCGAAATTTGAAGCTTATTTCGATGTGTGTGCTATATGACATTTTTTTAAAAGAAGAGATTATTTGTGACATACATTCATCGCGCCAGACTGTAAACAGGCAAATTATGTATTTTCTGTTAAGACATCGATATTTCATCATTTCGATATCGATTCGAAGCTATTTTGACTTGCCTGTCAAATATATAATAACATTGCCATTATATAGAATGCAATATGAATAAAAAATTATATTGTATTGGCAGACATGGATAATGTAAATATTTTATGATTTGAGCATTATAATAATTGCGTTACAATATTAATTTTTTTAGGCTTCCATTTCCATTAAATAGTTACTTTATAACTGTAAAAGTCACAACAAAATTCCTGTTTGTAATTTCACAATTTTGAAAATTAAAATATATAATATGTACATTTTCAGTACTACATCCGCTCATTTATTAAACAAGAAGTTAAATTAAGCAACTAATTAAATTATTAATATTAAATATTAATACAATAAGATATTTGTATTTACATTTATCAAAATAAAAAATAAGTTCAATTATAAAAATAAATATTAATAATTGGACTTATTAAAAATTAAATAATTTGTTCAGATGTTGCGCTCGAATTCTTTTCGCGTTTTACAACGCCCGATCATTTCACATTAGATGGCGCGACGCGCGAGTCGCCACTCTCAAAGACCCCCCGCCTCCTTCCTCACTCGTTAGGTGTCATGGCCGCACTTGCTTGCGTTTCTTCGAACGTGTCGAGTCCGTTACCTCTTTCTTGACGGATTGATCGTTGCGGCGCGTGTTCTGGAGACCAACCGAGCGAGAGTCGGATCACCAGGGAGAGCTCACCGCCAGGAAAGGGAGAGCTGCGGCAGCTAGCGTCCGAGAGGGAGGATCGAGGCGAGGAGTCCGGTTCAGCGAGCGAAGCCCTTAAGAGATTCTCATTGGGACGCCATATTTGTTACTTTCATTTGAGGGTTCATATTTTTAGGGTTTATACCGTCATTTTTAAGGATTAACCATTAATTGAAGGTTAACTATCACTTGAAGGTTAACCATTATCCAAAGAAAAACCCTTAAAGTTGGGTGTGATTTCGGACCGCCAATTGAAGATTAACCTTCAAATAATGGTTAACCTTCAATTGGCGGTTCGAAATCACACCCAACTTTAAGGGTTTTTCTATGGTGTTTTTTTAACGGTTAACATTAAAAGTTGAGTGTATTTTTCCATAAGGGTACAAATATTGAAATGTCAATTTATAAAGGGACACCGAGACGACAACGATGACATTGATAATGATGTTTCTTAAATGCAATGATATATGTTTAGGAAACATATAGAAACTAACACACACATGTGCTATCTGGAAGTCTTACGTGGAAGTAATATTTTTGTTTTTCGAGAAAATCATAGAAAATTTGAATCCAATTGGTCAAAGTTCGAGTCTACTTGAACATACTGCTTTTATTTTTCGAAATGGTCATAGAAAGTTTGAAACTATAATCTACAGATTGGAACTTATTTATAAGATACTTAATCCCATTGCTAACTCCATTCATGCAATATTTTTCAAAAACACTAAATCAAGAAAACAATCAAATTCCACAAGCTTAATCTAGCATTAAGTTCTCTCAAATACACAAATGTACGTATTCGTTTGTCTTAAATATAATTCTATATCCAGGAGATGCGGGAACAAACGCAGCAATTTGCGACCTCCTTATTGGACCACGCGCGCACGTCTTACGAATTGGAAGTAATGTTAAACTACAATCCTACCGGCGAGAATTGGGACCCTGGAGAGAGGCAGACCTTGGACCGGCTTAAACTAGCTATTAAATATAAGCAGAAACAAGTATGTAGTCTCTCTATATGATAATACATACGTTTAGTATGTTTGTATATATCTTGTATATTTTTATGAGATATAGAAATGTAAAAAACTGATGATAATAATAATAGTAATAATAGTGGCAAGAAAGTGTGGCGCATATATGTACATTTACATTTATATGTAATATATATCTTCAATATTTAATAATACTTAATTATGTGACATATGCAGGGTATTCCCGTTCTGATTAATATACTTACTCGAATATTACCGGAACTCTTATCTTTAGGGTTTAAATAGGGCACGAACACGATAACCAGTGCCCCTTAATTTGACTGTGGTTTCTGGTAGTATTTCTTACGCTGAACAAAAAATTATATAGGTCTTATAAGGCTAACTGCTTTAGTTTTCGAGATAGATATGCAGTATTAAAGCTCAAAATAAATATAATATAAATCTTTACTTTTTTAATACGCTCTCGATTGATTCCAGGTATAATAGACAGATCCGAGATCGCACGTCATCGGTGTCGATACCGAAATCGCAATACGCACACAATTAAGCGGCACGAACACGATAACTAGTGCCCCTTAATTTGACTGTGGTTTCTGGTAGTATTTCTTACGCTGAACAAAAAATTAGGTCATATTAGGAAACAGTACACACGTAAGCGGGGGAGGGGCTACCGCACCTCCCTTGAAAGCAAGGGGGGAGGTGGGGGTGAACCTCAGTTCGCGTGAAAAGTGTATGCGTGAACTTTTCATGCGTAAAAAGTTAATATAAATTTTTAAATAATACTTTAATTGTGTGTGTATTAGGAAACAGTACACACGTAAGCGGGGGAGGGGCTACCGCACCTCCCTTGAAAGCAAGGGGGGAGGTGGGGGTGAACCTCAGTTCGCGTGAAAAGTGTATGCGTGAACTTTTCATGCGTAAAAAGTTAATATAAATTTTTAAATAATACTTCACATGTACGTGTATAAACAGTACACACGTAAGCGAGGGAGGAGCTACCGCACCTCCCCCGAAAGCAGGGGGGAGGTGGGGGTAAACCTCGGTTCGCGTGAAAAGTGTATGCGTGAAGGCAGTAGGTTCCGTTGTTAGGTGTTGGGTGTTGTTTACATTTTTAAAACGTAAACACAGAAATCTCATTTTTTTTAGTAGACGCTTGTATTCAGTTCTTGAAGATAGTCAGTTACATTCGTACTCTCACATTATGTGTACCGATATTCATCCTCTTCACCTAAAATTGGTAAATTTTTCTTTTTTTTTCTTCGTTTCACGACATCATTTCTGAGAATAAAATTGCACAAGTTTTTCTCGAAGAGATGAAGATAATTCCATCATCAACATCAACACCGCCTATTTGTTGTGAATTGCCAATGAGAGTCGAGAAAAGTTCTGTGTCGAAATTGAAATGGAGATGGTGCTGTCCAGCTCAACAAGGAAAAAAGAAGAAAGGATTGAAATGTTGTCGCAAAATAATTAATCCGAGTAAAGGAACATTCTTTGAAGGAACTAAGTATCGAATCGAACTTCGTGAAATTGTTGCGATTGTGATTTGTTTTGTAATGAAAATGTCTATAACTGATGTCACTTATCATCTCCGTTCATGGCGGTATCAACATAGAGATGAATTAAGTAATTCAACAGTGAGTGATTATTTTTCATGTTGTCAAAAAACTGCGGAAATCATTAGTTCTCATCACATTAAAATGCTTGGTGGTGTGGGAAAAACGGTACAAATTGACGAAACTTTTTTGACTAAAAGAAAGTATCATCGAGGCCGTGTTACAGAGCAAATGAGTATTGTTGTTCTGGGGTTGTATTGCAAAGAAGACAAAACCGGCGTTTTTATAAAAGTAGATGGAAAAAGCAAACGTCATTTGTGGCCATACATCAAGAAATTTGTCGACCCAAATACATTTATAATATGTACGGACCAAGCGAAGCAATATCATGGTGTAGAACAGCTTTTTGGACCCACATGCACTCATCTCACCACTAATCACAGTGTTGGAGAATTTGTGGCTGCAGATAATTCTTTGAATACTATTAATGATTTAGAAAACCAGAATAAATTATTTAAAAAATCAATAATATCTCGCAAATCAACTCAATTACTTTATCAGTACATGGCATTGTATTACTACCGTAAAAACATTTTGGAAAAACAATATCGCTGTGATCTTGGCTCTCAAATAATGCAATTCTTCGAGGACATGGCCAAAGTGTATCCTGGTTACATTGATGGACAAAAAAGGGACGGACTTTTTTTGAAAAATCTTGAAGTTCTTTCGCAAGATGAAGAAGATATTACTAATATATTGCCACCACTGAAACGTCATCGTGAGATGTCACTCGAGGAAGAATTTGATTTTGGCAGTGACAACAATTCTGATGATGATTCAAGTTTCGATCCATAATGTATGTTATAAAAAGTATATTTTATTTATAAACTGGAATTTTTTTTCTATTTGCATACTATTTGTACGATATATATTTATACGATAATATATTATATCTAATAATTTAAAGGTAATTATTTATAAAAGGGACATCCTCTCCGATAACCTTTTTTTTTTTGTTTGGTACGCGGGGGAAATCTTCAACTACTGGAATCCCAGGACCCGTAAAGAGCCCTGGTTTTAACCAGTAGCCCCCGAAGGGGAAAACCCCCTCGCCCGGGGAGGCGAGGGGAGTGTGGGATTCTACGCATGCCGCAATAATGCACGCGCAGCCTACCCACTAAAACCCCCGCGGGTGGCCTTCTATGACGTTGTGGCGGATGCCCCGGGAACGAACTTAATTATGACTTCCGGGACACCCGCTGTTCAGCGCTGACTGCGCTTCAGTCCCGCCCCCGTTAAGACGGGGGCTCCCTTTAGGGATGATTTATTTGCAGCGGGGAGTGGCCACCGCCCTCCCCGCCGCACCTCCTCGTTGTTTGATGGGGGCTGGATCGGGGTCCGAGCTTCCCACACTCGGGCCCCGACCCCCACCGTCCGCGGGAGAGAGACAGGGCTTGAGCTAAACTCACCATTCTCTCCCTCCCGCAGACTATTCGCAGCGACACGTCCGCCGTTGGGCGGGCAGTTTTTTCTGTCCCCGGGTGTCGGGTTATGTTCCCTTCACCCGGAGGACCTCTCCCTCCGTGCTTCTATTTCCTCCCCTCTCACAGGGGGGTGGGAGGGGGAGCAGGGGGAAAAGGGGGAATATTCTCCCCTCCCCCTCCCGCTATCGTATTCCCCGCGTCCCTACGGGGCGCGGGGGGATCTGGAGGCCTCCTTCGTCGGTATCGACGGCGGGGGGGTGGTGGCCCCCGCGGCCGGACGAAGGTCCCTCCACCGTCTGCGTCATCGGCTGGATCCGGCGCGGCGACTTCTCCACATCGGATCCGCTCTGCCGCCTCCTTGGCGCTCATGACTGCGTTACAAAACGCAGCCATGGCGCGCCAATTCTCCTCCCTCTCGACCATTGCTGCTACTACGGCCGAGAGGAAGAGATCCTGACCAACGTTGCTACGGAGCACTCGGCGCTGCTCCGCCCACGCTGGACAGTGTGCCAGCGTGTGCTGCGCCAAGTCCATATCTTCTCCGCAGTGGTGGCACTGCGTAGTGCTTTCCCGCTCTATACGACACAGGTACTCACCGAAGCAACCGTGCCCGGTGAGCACCTGTGTCATATGAAATGTTAAACCGCGTCCCCGCCTGGAGGCCCATTCCTCCAGGCACGGCCGCACGGCTTCGACGACCCTCCTGCCGGATAGTCCCGGATCCTCGAGATAAGTTCGCCAATTGGCGAGGAGGGTCATCGCGGCCTCTTGGCGTATAGCCGCGCGGACCCTGGCCGTCATTGGGACCCCCCCTCTTTGGAGCTCCCGCGTACGCCAGAACACGTACGCGTACTTCTCGGCGAGGAGCTCCATCGGTGGGAGTCCGGCCAGAGCTCAGAGTCGAGGCCGCCGCGTGCGAGATAGTGCGGTAACCCCTCGCAACCCTTATGGCCATCAGCCTTTGCACCCTCCTCACGGGTGCTTTAAGGTCCTCGTTGGTGGCCATTAACGGGGCCCAGATTGGGGCCCCGTATAGGGTTATCGACTGCACTACCCCGCAGTAGAGCCGGCGAGCGCTGCTGCCCACCCCCCTTAGATTGGGCATCAATCGACAGAGGCTTAGTTGGTAGTGCGTTTACGGGAGGTCGGTAACTAAAAGAACTGCGTTATTGATTTCGCTTTTACCATGATTCTGTTTTACCACGTTAGCTCTGTCTGTCCTTACCCTAGTTATCGATTCATGCTATATTCTAAACAGCAAGTCTTAATACTGAATTGTACCCGAGGAGCCACAACAACGGGCTCAATACCGAGCCCTGTGGTACTCCCCGGGTAATAAGTATCACCCTCCACACTCCATCTTGGTCTATGTAGGCCAACTGCCTGTCCCGGAAGTAGTCGAAAATGACCCGTATCATATAGGGAGGGACGTTATGGTATTTTAGCGCCCTCCCTATTACGGGCCAGGGCAGGGAGTTGAACGCGTTCGTTATATCGTACGATGTTCCGAGCAACACCCCGCCCTCCCTCCAAATGGCCTCCACGCGGGTCTTGATGCATTGAATCGCACCGCTCGTGGACATACCCGCGCGGAAGCCATATTGGTCCTCAAACAAATTTGGACCGTTCCGGGACAAGTGGAGGAGGAGGCGTTCGGCGATGATTCGCTCAAACATTTTGCCATCCTCCCCCAGCAGGCAAATTGGCCTGTATGCGGAGGTTGAATCCGCAGGCTTGCCCTCCTTCGGGAGAAGGACCAGTTTTGCTTCCTTCCATGGAGCGAGAAACTGTCCGGTCCTGAAGCAGTCAGTGAATATGCCTCTTAACTGGCCGGACAGCTCCCCAGCGGCCAGGGCCCAGGCGCGGCCAGGGATGCCGTCGGGACTGGGAGCCTTGTTCCTCTTCATTTTCCCGACGGCTCTTTGGAGCTTCTCCTGGGTCACCTCCAGTTCCTCCTCGTTCCAATCATTCGGGTCCTCGTCCGTATGGAACTCCCTCTCCCACCCTTCTTTTCCGGGCGGGAAGAGGGTTCGGATGACCTCCCCTAGGAACTGGGGGTCCAGTACCTCCGTAGTCGGGGGCACCCAAGGCTTGAGCTTGTTCATTACGAGCCTATACGGGCGCCCCCATGGATCCTCCTTCAAAGTTTGGAGGAGCTCCTCCCACGACCGCTCCTTTGCTATCCTGATAGCCTTGGCGAGGACTTGTCGGGCAGCTCGGTAGTCCTCGCCGGCCGCCTCTTCCGTGACGTCGCCGCGTCCTCTTCTGGCCCCTGTCCAGGCGCGCCTGGCGCGGACAAAGGCTTGCCTTAGTTCTGCAATTTCCTCTGTCCACCAATAAGCGGCACGCCTGGTGCGGGTTTTGACCCGGGGCATCGAAACGTCAAACGCGTTTGTTAGTATGCCCCGGATCTCCTCAACTTTCTTCTGCACACGGCGTCCTTCATCGGGAGGCGCAGTCCACCATGTGGACACCACGATCGCTGCTATGAAGCGATCTTTCGCGTGGCCCATCTCGGCAGCTTTGTCTCCGCCAGTCGGCGGCGGGCTTGAACTGCTAGAGGGATGGCCGAGATCCCCATCTCGATGTACAGGTGATCTGAGAGGGTCTCCAGTTCAGTGGCCACCCTCCAGCCATGCACCAATCGCGCGGCGAGGGGGTTGGCCCAAGTGATGTCCATCACCGAGCCCCCCCCGCCGACGCACGCATGTGTTCTCTGAGCCTACGTTTAACGTTAGCAGGCCCACTCCCGCCGCCCTGTCCTCCAGGACCCGGCCCATTACAGTTTGTGACAGGGGAACCCCATAACGCTGATTTTGCGTTAAAGTCCCCTGCCACAATTATCGGCCCCGGGAGGAGGCGTCTCGCACATTCCTCCAGGGCCTCCAAAAGCTACTCGTATCGGGCCAGGTCTACGCTGAGACGCAAATATACCCCGACTACCGAAATGGGCCCCCACTTTACCGCCACGAAGCCCTCCCTCGCCTCTAGACGGCGGATTGGGGGAGCCCGTGGCGATGGATTACAGAAGATGGCAACCGAACCCCGCGTGTCCACCGCCCAATTAGAGTGGTTAGGCGGCACTTTCCACGGCTCGGCTACCACCCCCAAGCCACAACCACGCTCGGACACAGTTTGCACAAAGAGATCCTGTGCTGCCCGAGCGTGGTTGACGTTTGCCTGGAGTATGGAGGTCGCACCGGACATTATTCTGTCTGTGGTACAGCCTCCACCTCCATGGCTTCGCCGCCTTTGTCTGGAGTCGTTTCTTTTCTTCCTTCACTCTCTCCGTCTTTCACCCCCCACTCTGGGGCTTTGGCGGCCTCCTTTTTCCTCGCTTTAAACGCTGGAAGCGAGATTTGTACTTTCTCGTCGGATATGATGGCTGGGGGCTTCTTCTTCTTCGTGGCCCCTGCCTTCGCAACGAGAGGGTCCTTTGTCACCGTAGTTGCCGCTACCTTCTTCTTGGTAGTCTAGCTGGCACTCGGTTTCGTAGCCTGGCTTGGCTTCGCCAGGCTTTTACCTTCCTTGGTAGGGGCTCCCTTCTTCTTATTTGCTGGCCGGCAGGCTTTACTGCCTGCCCTGTGGCCAGCTGGGAGCCCCTTGTCCGTGCATACCGGACACCGTGGTACGGCCGCACATTCCTGCGCGCGGTCCCCGGCCTCTCCGCATCTATAGCAGCGATTGCTGCGGTCGATTTTGCTCGTGCAGGTGGCCCGCACGTGCCCCCCTTCCAGGCATCGGAAGCACTGGAGGGATCTCTGCTCGAGCAACTGAACCCTCGCGCTAAGCCACCTCACGAGCAATCGACCTTTCCCCGCAATTTCATTGGCCACGGCCACCGGGCACTTAACCCAAACGGATTTAAGCCCGTTCGGCGCACGTCTGGCCTGGCCAACCTGCACCTGTTCGGGGGGGCATTTGCCGGTATCGGCAACCACTCTCGCCAGCTCCTCCGGTGAAATAGAATCGTCAAGGTCTCCTATTCTGAGCTCGGCCATCTTCATAGGCCTGGCGATTCTAATGCCCTCTCTTCCCGCGAACAGGTTGTTCAACCTCGCGGCGAGGGCGTCCGCCTTGGCGGCCTTGTCCTCGCCCGGGATTTCCAGCGATAGGGCGCCTGTCACTGCCCTCCTCATTCTCAGTCCGTCGGACACACCCACGTCAGCCAGACTGATCTTTTGGCGAGCCTCACGCAGCACCGTCTCATACTCGCCCTCCGGGCAGGTGATGGTGATGGCGGCAGTGCGCGGCTCCTTCCTCTTCTTCCCAGTGGGCTTAGTTTTCGCACCCTTAGTATTTGGGGGGGAGGCCTTGGCTAGTGTCGAAGAGGCCTTTGCAAACCCCTGGTTCTTCTTATTACCCGAGGGGCCTTTGACTGCTCCTGGGCCTTCTTCCTTCCCCTCTTTGTGACCTCTACCCAGCTGAGCTGAGTCTGTGACGTTTCAGAGGGGAGAGGGGGAAGTTGCTTCACGGTCTTGCCGCCTACCGTTTTACCAGCAGCAGCGGTGGCTGGTGGCAGCTTGATGGACGCGCGTTTCGCTCCCTTGCCTGCCGTTTGCGGAGCAGAAGCCGGTGCTGCAGGTGTATTACCCGCCTGCTTCTTGCCCCTTTTCCCGACCGCCGCACCTTTGTCAGAGGTAGCTGCGGTGTGAGCCTTCTCTGTTGGCTTGGTCGGTGGGGGGTTCTTCTTTATGTTCCCCCCGCAGAGCCTATTCTCGAGGTTATTGAACAGTTCCGTTACTTTAACAGAGAGCCTGTCCAATATCCTCTCTTCCATCGACGTCGACATTGGGGGATTGAACGTTACCCCGAGGTTGCCTTCCTGCGGCTTGCCAAACTCGAACACGGCCCCGTTCCTCCCACGGACCGCAGCCTCCATCATCTTGGCCTTGCCTAATACTAGTGGGCGCATCACCGGGGGCATGCCATGCTCTTCGACTTCCCGCGTGACTGTGTCCCTCGTTGACTCGATCTCCGCACCCTCCTCCTCCTCCTCCGTGTCCGACTCGATCGGATTTCGGGTTCTCCTCCTTTTCTTAGGTTTTGCCGAGTTGGGGGAGGGGGACCTTGACATGTCGATGACCCCCATCCTTTTGTTGGAGGGAAGTGGCGGTGCAGCAGTATTGCCTGTCGCCATTGCAGCAGTATTGCCTCCATCCTCTCTAACCTCTTCTTGAGGCTCTCGTTCACTGCCCGAAGGTGAGATACCTCTCCCCGTAGGCATTCGATTTCCGCCTCGTTTTCTCCTTGTTCAGCTTTTTTGGCCCTCATGGACATGAACTTGGTTGCCGCAACGATGGTCGCGGCAGCCTTGTTGAGGGCCCCTTTATACACGCCGGAGAGGTTCGTGGAGTTGGTAGACACCTTGTCTATGGCGCGTACCTCATCCAGTATCCTCGACGGCAGATCTCTCGTTGGGGCTGCATTCAATTCTTTGAGAGCTCTCAGCTCCCATTCTTTTCTCCCAGCCGACAGTACAGCTCCGATCGTAGGATCTAGGGCTTCTCTCTCCAGCCTTTTATCCATAGCCCGAGCGCGAGCTGCATCTCTCCTCTTCTTCTTTTCATATTCCCCGGTGGTAACAAGACGGTCTCTCTTTCCTGTCTTTTTCACCGGGGGTTTGGTGCCTTTCCGCATCTTACTCCTCGTCGAGGCCGAGGACTCGCTGTCTTGCTCATCCTCGTCCCCCGAGTTGACGACGACAACTTCTTCCTTGTCGCCGCCATCCTCCGACTCCGTCTCCGCGATCACAGGGCGGTTCAAGAAATCATCGACCCTCTGCAGAAAGAGGGAGGGCGTACGGAAAGATCCCGCCACCCCCTCCGGTTCTTTGTCCTTGGGAGTCGGAGCAAGAGCGTTGTTCGGCTCCTGGCTATTGTCCTGACTGCTGTCCCCAGCCAGGTTCAAGCCTCTCCGGGCATTCACCGCCTTCTCTCGCCTCTCCTTGGCGCTCTTCGGTCCGAGAAGATGTTTCCCGGATATAGACGCCGACAGCGACCGTGATCGCGTCCTAAGAGCCGACGAGGGCAGTTGCACAGCCCCCTCCGTGGTCGTCGTGGCTCCCCCTTCCACGTCGACCTCCATGTACTCATCACTCCCCGACTTAGCGGCAGCGATAGCTACTTCGCCGGGTGGGCTCGCTGTCAACCCACCGGGTAGCCCGTCGTTCGATGACGACATAAGAGCGGCCGGGACGGTACCCCCCTCACGCCGGTCCCTGGGTGTCCGTTCACCCTGGGACGGTAAGGTTTTTTCTTGTCGGGTGTGCATTGTCATACTTATTAAAATTTGGTTTAATTTCGGAGTGTCCTTCTCCTAGGCTGGTTGGTTTTCTAGCCTTACGAGCCCAGCCTGCCCGAGCTCGGGTATCTCCGGGTTCGCCAAACCCGTGTCGGAGACGCCCACCAGAGGTCCCTAAGGACCCCCAGCGACCGCCCCCGACCCC